>NW_022994055.1:77977-153658 GCF_012275295.1 Melopsittacus undulatus | reverse complement strand
CTCACAGAGGTGAGTCTGATACCTTAATTTAGGTCCCAACATATGACCTAGGTGTCTAGGTTCATGTCAAGGGGATGTCTAGCCAACATAGAGCTAATGGACCCATGAGACTAATTAGTCTTTACAGAGGGATTCAGTGCCACATCCTTCATATTATTCAGATATTTCAGATAAAACACAGGCTCAACAGGAGAGCTCAATCCTTCTTGGAGTGACTAGGAATGATGGAGGCCAGGAACGATGTAATGAACTATTTCAGATGGCCCTACATAGTGCTGAGTAAGCAATTCAGAGAAATATTTCAAAGGTCTTCAGGTCTCGTGAGCACAATGACCGTATTGCAACCGATTACAATGGGAGCAATCCCGACATATGTAGCTCAAAGGCAGACAATACATACATACATCTAATTTCAGATGTTTGAAATTAGGGCTAGATCCCACTCTCTTTGTGCAGAAGCTCTGTGAATTTGGACACTAATTTTATATGACAGTCAAAGCTTTTTGAGGGATTAGACACAAATTTATATTTAGGATAGAAACTGCAATTTGATGAATAGTAAATTTAGCTACAACATACTGTGTGAATGAAAGCCTGAAAATAAACTGTCATAATAAGGGACAATTAAAAAATTATTAGGAGATGCTTTAGAAGGAGGGAGTATTATTTAACAGTAATTTTTATCTGAAAGATGCAGTCAATAGCAGTTCAATAAACTCACAGATGATGCTATATAACAAGCTGTTGCTACAGTGGTTGGGACAGGAAACCAAACACAGAGGAGGCACTTTAGAAAGGAATGTAGCAGAAGGTTGGGAAACTTGCCATGACAATGGACTACAGAAGTAAGTGAAAGCCACATAAGAGATGTGGATCTAGTAGGTGAACATTCAGAATTAATGATGGGAGCATTGTGCTATGCAAGAACTGAGTGGACCAAGGAAATCCTCTGTCTTCTGAAATGACACAGTAAGAACAGAATGTTTTAGGAAAAAATACAGGTATTTGCTTTCATTTAAGACTTATGAACAAGTTCTTAAAAATAGGAGCATAACTGTTTTTTCACTCAGCTTTTGATCTTAGGGGAAGGTCTTCCTTGTTCTGCTAAAGTGATTTCTGATGTAAATGGTGTTTTACTTCTATTGCACATGACAAGACACAAGATTCAGTTCATTCACCCAGAAGTCTATACATGGGTTAGTTTTCTGCCAGGCTGAGTCGAATCAGCTCACAGAGGGATCTGCACAAGCTTCCAGAGCCAGCAATAGGCAAGTAGAAGGTCAAGGGGATGAAGGAATGTGGAGCTGAGATGAGGGACAGAGACTCTTCTGTGGTTGGTTAGCTCATCCCCTTTCATGAAACGGCATCTAGAGTTAGGTGACACAGAAGTTTCATTCCCAGTATTGGATTTGTTATTTTGGTTGTCTGCATCTTAGTAGGGTGTCCTACCCTGAATAGGAGAAGTGCTCCAGCCTTCTTTAAACTTTTTTAAAAAGGCAAACTCTGCTCCTGCAAAAGGAGAACTAAATCCTAATTGTGGTGTATGTGATAAAGTCCAGCTGGATAAATATTTTCCTGTTTCAGGGCTGAAGAAGTTCATTTCTATGTGCAACTATTTCCTTGTCTGTTTTCTAAAATATGCTAATGAAATATTTCTCTGCCAGAACTGCCAGAGGCAGGAGGTGGGCAATCTCAGCTTTCTCAGCTCGGTTCACCCTCTCTGGGTGATGTGCAATGTGGCACGCTGTCTTCTCATGCATGAAAACATGAAACATTCTGGTTTAATCTGAAATAAAGTTTTCTGGAGTTCTTAAAAATGTGCTAAAAAATTCCATTTCATATAAATTTTGTTTCAGCTGTTGGTTTGGGCTTATTTTTTTCCCTCTTCATCTGGGCATTAAACTAAAGAAGCATTATTCATACGGCTGTACATTTTAAGTCACTTGTATATTTTACAGTACATGTACAATCACTGAGGTTAAAGACTTTTGTCTCTAATAATTTCTAAACGTACAAAATCCAAACCAAGGAAAACAAAATGAAATTTGAGTATTATGATATTTCCAGGATAGATAATTTGTTATCTCTGGATTTGCAGGGGGAATGCGTGAAAAACCATGAGATTGAGACTCACTCTGGGCCACACATATACCCAAATGATATTCTGTGTCATTTTTCCAGCTTTTGGCATAATGCACAGTCATATGTGTTTCCTTCTCTGTAGGAAGTGTAATTACAAAAGTTTATGCGGATAAACCTTCAAGTGTACTTTATAAAGTAATATTTTTTTCCTGATGTCTGGCTTTGGGAAATCAACCTAAACAAGCAGCAAATAGCAATTGATTTACACTGAGTTTTTACAAATCCCTTCTATGTTTTTTATCTTACAAATTATCTTTATTTTATGGTGATCTGCAACTTCATGATTTGTATAGGATTTCATGCGCAGCTAATTTGGCTCATAAAATGCATAAAGCAAGGGCCTTTCATCTTACTCTATGAAAGGATCTTTTATTGTCTGATTTTCAAGCAGAGGCTGGTGATGCACCGACTCATACACATCTTTATTCTTGTTAGCTTTACAGCTCACTGTAGTATTTCCATGGTCAACAATTTGATTTATACCTCTCAGTTGATATTCTTTTCCTTTACAGGCAAAAACATTGTTTAAAGGCTCTGCCCACTTTACACGTACTATGGCCTGCACTTTTCTATCCGTGGGATGCATTTTAAATTGTCAGATGAAAAAACAATTCATGAAGTACTAGAAAAACAAATTCAAAAGTAATTAAGCCACTGTCAGCTTGTGAAATATCTCATTTTGGGAATGTTTGCATCAAAAGGAAATATTGTGCTTGAATTTTCCAAAATACTACATGATTAATTGAAATGTAAGTGTAGCCTGCTACTTTTTCAAGGCACCACTACAACCAGAAGGAGAAAGGATAGGTCTGCCAGAGACATTCCTAATTAATCATGAGCAAATCACAGCACTTTGCTCTTTCTCCATTCTTGGTTATAGACTGTAGATAATTTGGACCTCATAAATACTTGACATGCTTAGAAATATTTCCTTGTAATCCTTTCTTAAAAGTGGATATAGAATAAAGCTCAGATATGGTCAGGTGACTTTTTCACATTAATTTTTCAGTTAATTATGATATTTAAAAAAAATTGGTTCTTCAAGTTTTATTATTCTTTTCATAGGAATACCTGCAATGTTGTACATAAAAATGTTACAACTTTACTAGAAATCTTTTCACCCCCAAAATGATGAAATACAAAGAAACCAAAACCAGATTTGTATGTATTGCATGGTTTGCATCTCAAAAGTTACATAATGACCTGTAAGTCTCCCTTAATTTTGAAAGATGGTTTGCTTTTGCAAAAGAATTTAAAAATAGTAACAAATGATGAAGCTAAAATGTCTTAATTTTCTTTCTTCAATGAAAGATTTTAACATCAAAAATGCTTATCAATATCACAGAATTATGAACATTTCAGGCCAGCAGCAGATCTGCCAAAAAGCACAGAGCATGAAATAATTTTTAAAACCTGCTGAAAATTATTCTAAGGCACTGCTTCATCAAGTTAGGGAAATGAGATGAAGAAGACCAAAAAAAAATGAAGAAAGAAAGGTTAGCTAAGTCAGACTTTTGTAAAGTATAGTTATTGGAATGTTGAATTGTTGCATAAAATCATAAGAAACACATATTCTTACCACTCAGTGTATGAGCTGATGCTGTTGTGTTGGTGTACCATCCACAAGCCTGTATGCTCAGAAATAATACAGGCTCCTAGGGAAACCACAGCCTGCATCAACAAAGACTGAGAGGTGTAAAATACACTGTACTTCCAAGGGTTGCTAAATAGACATGAAGCATAAGCTAGCTAAAGAAATTAAATCCAGACCTACAGTTACCCTTGCAGATTTTCAAGCAGTTATCTTGTCAGAGTCCAATGAAATGTGTATTTTTGTTCCATATTTAGTTAGCCTTACTCTCATTTGCTCCATTTACTGGGCTTTGGCAGTGCAAATAAGGTACACAAATGAAGCTTGCAGTCCCTTTCAGTTTTACACTGCTGAATCCATGGGAAGCTCTCACTGTAGGAGAATCAGGTCTGGCATGTCTGTTAATATTTTGTTAGGAATTTATCATGAAAAAGATTATTACTGGGATGGGTTTCAGGAAGTGCAGCAAGAATGTGCTTACATACAACTGGGGACTGCTGCCTGCTTCTCTGGCAAAAACTTGTAACTTACAGGAAAGATATTAATGCTGCATGGACAACAGTGGTAAGTCACAAAATGGAAGGAATAGAGAAAGAGTATTCACAATAGAAACAGAGAAAATGTATTTGCATGAGTTGCAAAGACAAGTAGGAGTCTTGATGCACATAGTGCTGTTCTTCATTCTGTTCCTCATTTGCTACTGAAACTTAGCAAATCAAAATTCTGTCTTCATTTATCCATAATACATTCCTGTCTCACAAAGTTACTTCAAAGATTCATTAATTAATTTTTCTTAATATAGTAATTAAAGTCCTTAGCTGCAGTCATTTGTAAGTGCTGTCATGAAAGAAAAAAAATCCATATTGGACTCTGTAGGAAATGAGGGGGGAAAATCAGTGATAATGCATTTCATCAGATATCAAAACAAGCACTGAAGGACTTACTGTTCAGATTGTGTGAGGCTGGGGCTGTAAAGTACTATAACACAACTATAAAATGAAGCAAGTAATTGTATCTGATGAAAGTTAAACATAATAGCACATTAGATTTGTACATTTTTTATACAAGACTCCTCAGAAATGCCAAAAAATTCGTTGTGTGTTGCACAGGAGGTCCTACATCCTCTAGGACAAGCCCCAGGATCTTTGCTCAGCCTTCACTCAGCCCAAACTCTCATAGGAAACTGCCACACTGGAGCACTCTGTGAAGATTTTGCAGTTGATGAAGAAGATTTAGATGAAAATTAGTATCTTGTATTTAGGGTTTGATGATTAAGAGAGGAGAAACAAAGTTCTTTAAACTTCTTAGATCTAAGGATTTCACAGGGAGATTAAAGTTTGGCCAAACTAATAATTAAGAATTAAGGGTCTAACATTAAGGGTTTAAAAGGTTTAATGGGTATATATAAACTATAATGCAACACTAAGTCTGTGTCATAAAACACTGGAAAAGACTCATATAATGTTGAGGAAGGGCTGCATAATAACTGCTTATTACTGTGTTTCTATATCTCCAGAAGCAGTTTGCATGATGATTTACTGCTAATGGATGATTAATCAGGAACTTAAATTGCCTTATTAAAATACCGTATATTATGAATTCAATTAGGATTGTAGAATGGGTTCACTTTCTACCGTATACAAGAAGTAGCATCTAATAGCTTAGTAAACTAGTCAATAAAAACTAGTCAATCAGTTTGGAAAATGGCATGGCACTATGAAATGCCACCAGAATTTCTAGGCTTTTGTCACAACCTCCTAACTGTCAGTGGTTTCTGCCTACATGATAACTATGAAATAGCTAACAGTATTTTAAATTAATGGCTCTTATTCAGGTGAACTTTGGTGCCTCCTTTTTTTTTCTTTTTTTCCCTTGAATAAGATGAAAAAAAAAAGAAATTAGTTCTTTTTCAACATTCATTTTTGCATGCCTGAGAGTGTTATCTGTGTCATGCAGGTGGAGAATTTAAGGAGAATTTAAGGCATTGGAGAAACAAAACAATTAAATATTGTACAGCAGTTGACGGCAGAATTTGGAACAGTTCCCAAGTTCGGTGTCAATAGGTCCCAAGCCAGTGTTCAACCCGAAGACTGTGTTTCATCTGTTACTGAACTCCTTTGTGAAGTCCAAATAAATAGCTTCAGAGGGACTGAGGATGAGAACAGGAACCTTTTCCATAACTCTCCTGAATGAACGCTTCCTAATCCCTCTGTTGCTATGGTGGTGAATGAGATCCTGTGCATCCAATGAAAAAGAAGGGTAAGTATGTTAATAAGAGATCCTTTTGTACTGAGGCAATAATAATACTTGCACCTGAATCTTAATGTAGAGATGACCTTTTTCTCTTTTGATTCAACCTGTCACTAGCCTTGTCATGATTTGTCATTCCCCAGATGAACGCATTATTTAATCACAAGGCAGGAAGGTGCTGGTGTTCAATGAATCATACGAAAACCAACATTACCCCCAAAATATCATGTAGACATGCCATATGCCTGTTTAGCTCACCCCTTTGCTTAGGAAGAACTGCTACATGAGATTTTCAGGTGGAAGTTTCAATTCCAAATGTGAAATGTGGACTATTTCATTCCAGGTAAAATTTTCAAAAAGGCAGGAAGCAAGACCCCGGAAACTACAGGCCTGTCAGCCTGACTTCAGCACCAGGGAAGGTCATGGAGCAGATGATCCTAAGTGAGATCATAAAGTGCATGCCGGAAAATGAAGGGATCAGGCCCTGTCATCATAGGTTCATGAAGGACAGGTCTTTCTTTACTAACCTGATCTCCTTCTACAATAAGGTGACCCGCCTGGGTGCTCAGGGTAAGGCTGTGGATATTGTGCATTTGGACTGGGTTGGAAGCTGGCTAGATGGCCGAGCCAAAGAATGGTGGTAAATTATATTACATCTAGTTGCTGACTGGTCACTAGTGGGGTTGTAGTTACAGCAGGTGTTGTTTAGCATCTTCATTGATAAATTGGATGAGGGGATTGAGTGCAACCTCAATGAACATGCAGACAACACCAAGTTGGGCACAAGTGTTGATCTGCTGGAGGACAGGAAGCCTCTGCAGAGGGTTCTGGACAGGCTGGATCTATGGGCTGTGGCCAGTGGTGTGAGGTTCAACAAGGCAAAGTGTCAGGTCCTGCGTTTGGGCCACAATAACCCCATGCAACACTCCAGGCTTGGGGAAGAGTAGATGGGAAGCTGCTTGGCAGAAAAGGACATAGTGCCCAACCCGAGCAGCGATCTGGGCCTTCTGGGTAACTGCCACCAGTTCATATACTGAGCATGACGTGCTGTGGTATGGAATACCCCTTTGGTTAGTTTGGGTCAGGTGTCCTGTCTCTGCTTCCTCCTGGCTTCCCCTCCTCCCTGGCACAGCATGAGACTGAGGAAGTCCTTGATCAGAGTAAACATTACTGAGCAGCAACTAAAAACATTGGTGTTATCAGCGCTGTTCCCAGATTGAAGTCGAAAACACAGCACTGCACCAGCTACTAAGAAGGAGAAAAATGACTGCTACTGCTGAACCCAGGACACCTACATAGACCTAAAAAAACCTGCATGATTTCAGGTACTACTAGGTGTAAAATGTTCTCTGGATTTTTTTTTTTTGCAGGATATATAACTGATGATTCTCATAGCATACATTGAGCACTGATGATATTACAGAATATAATACTATAAGCACAAATAACTTTATTCATACTATGATAAGTTTCAAAGTAATTTTCAACAATTCCCAGTAATCAAGGCCAAAAAATAAAATGGAATCCCACTGGATTAGCTAATGTTTGTGGGAAGGGTTTTGGTCTTATTATGAACAATTAATAATACAAAGATGCTAATCTAGCTCATCCATACAGCTGATATTCATGTAAGGCTTTTGTTCCAGCCTTGCTAATACTCAGGATAAACTTTTGGTTCTGTTGTAGTCTCTGGATGACATGATTTCCATGAATTCCAATGGGATCAGAATTTCATATCAAGTTAGTTTTATGGCAGGCTGTCTATAGAGGGTAACAGCATAAATTTGTTTATTTATCAGTAATTCAAACAGCTCAAACTGTTACTGTCTGAAAAGACAAAAATGTTCCAGTGCTTAATCAATAAAATAAAAAGGCACCTTATTTGGGTCCTTGAAGTACTCCACTCTGAGAAAATTTAAAGAACATCATTCTGATTTCAAATTTTGAAATGTAATTAATAAAACAGAAATAAAGTAAACACAAAAAAGCTTAAGTCAAGAAGATACACAAGAATGGCCATTTTTCATTTGGCGTTTAATTGCTTTCAAGGACAAAAAAAACCTGTGAAGTAATAATTGGACATTTTGGAGATGCTGGATCTGATGAATATTGTCGGAGAAGAGTTTGGTGTGAAAAATTCTATCAGCTATAGTCAGGATATAATTAACATGATGAAGGCTAGCTTTTGTACCTTGGACCAGATTCAGCCTTTATGTATTTTTTAATCCTTCAGTATCTTTTCTTCCCATGTTTTTCTTAGAATTGTTTGCTAGGGACACAAATTACTTACACAGAATACATGAATACCTTTCTGTATGAGTTTATTGTTGTTACTAAGTGATATTATGAAGTAAAACTGAGAGTGTTGCTGTTAGACACAATGCAGATAGTTTTGTGGTGCTAATTTTTTCAGTTAAGTTTTTGTTTTGAGAAACCTACCAAAGTCATCCTGTGGAGACCAGCAGAATATTCTGCTAGTCATATTTTCATAGACAAGTTGTAGAGTTAAAAATACAGTGGTTCATCTATTTATATCATTGAACACTTTTCTTCTAGCCCAAAAGAGGAGATTAATCCATGATGTAGTTTGGAAGACCTAGACAGATTAAAAATGTATCATATGACTGTGGTTTCATATAGTTGGCATGGAATGTAACAATCAGTATAGGATGGTTACATACCTTTTACTGCAAATATATTTCTTTTGTAGCTCATAAAATCTAATTTAGTAAAAAGCCTCTCAGAGCCTGTGCAGAAAAATGGTGTTCCACACAACTCACTGAGGTGTGTGCCGCTGTGCGCAGCAGGTCACTGCTGTAGTTTGCATACAGCTCATCTGCTTTTTGCAGCCTGTTTTCTTAAGCACTGAGGAATCAGCAGACTGGTGAGAATCTGGGAACTGTGAAGTCTGGGAGAAGATGTTTTGCAACTGCAACTTGTCTTGCAACTTCAGCTTGGTGAGGAAAACACAGAGACCTGCTGACTGAACAATCAAAAACTGCTAAAGCTTACCTGAAAATGTTGAGTGGGTGAATTTAGTTTGTCTCTTGATGATCCTGCTTTATAAATAAATTCTTCTAAATAACTTTTTTTTTTCCCAGATGACATTTCTCTGGGTAATTTCGTTAATGTGTTGAGCATCATTACTATTTTAAACACTGATCGTGTCCATAAGTTTCTTAACTTTCAATCCACTTTTGCTTTTTACATACAAATTTATCCATTTATCCATTCCTCATTAATCCTACTTGTCAGGAGTGAACTGAATACCCCAGATTCCTTTTGCGGTGTTTGTGCACATTGATACTTTGAAGAATTGCGTTACATGTGGTGCATTTGGTCTCAGGGGATAAAAGGAGACCCTGAATATTTATTGAAAAGGAAATGAGCATAACAATTCAAAGCATTCATTTTCACATCATGTTTCTTCGCTAGCATTATTTACAAATGCACCAACCATGCAGACATTTTGCAAAGCTTGAACAAAAATGTATCCAACCGGATTTTCGTATTGCTATTTTATTAATTACTGCTTCCAGATGGGAAGTTTTCTTTAGAGAAACTGCAGATGTGCCATGATCTGTTTTATAGTTTTCTAGTTTGATTTTACTTACACGACAATGTGTTTAATGAATGTATTTCTTGCAGCTTTTCACAGACTGCAACAATTTTGTATATGCCTTAAATTTCTTTGTTCTGTGTTATTGTGTTATCCAGCCCCTTCTATACTATCACACAGTCATAGAATCAGCTAGGTTGGAAAAGACCTTTAAGATCATCAAGTCCATCTGTTACCCCAGGACTGCCAAGTCCACCTCTAAACCATGTCACTGCTTTCAGAATTTCCACAGAACAAATAACAGCAAGTTTCTCAAAGCAAACTTCCTGACTACAAACCAGTGACAATCCAGTGCAAAATACGTGTTTTGTATCCTGAAATAGAAATGAAGTCTGTGTTAAACCACAGTCTGTTTTATGGGCTGTGCCTTTACCTCTTGGAAATACTATGGAAGAAACCATTTGACTTTAAGAATGCTTATAGCATTGTGACATTGTGGTAGCACAGCCAGACACAATGAATCTTGCATAAGCATGTCAGCGATGTAACCTCTGAAGGGGATAATAATTTAATGTTCCCAGAACGAATATGTTTAACAAGACCAAGCAATCTGTCAGACCTTGTGTTCTGCATCAGACAGCAATAGATGCCTAATACAGTGCAAAATAAGGCAAATATAAAACGAAAACTCCCTTTTTCTTTTTTCTTAAAGGTCCAGTGTATTCTATTTCAGAAGCATTTGTGAGTCCATTAATATCCTGCTTAGTGAAAACTGGTATTAATACATTCAACTAAAAACTCAGCTGTCAGGGTATCAGTGTTTGCTGATCCTACAGACTGAGCTTCCACCAAACAGTGAGGCTGGCATTCATGGAATAAGGGTGTTTCCCTCCCAGAGGTGCACTGATTGCTAGATGTGTCATCCCAAGAGCAGAGAAATATTCCAAACAGCCATGATGACTCCAAGCAAACAAAATCTACAGAAATACTACACATTTTCTATCTTGAAGACATGTCATTTCCCACCCCCTCCCCCCAAATCAATATTGTAACTGTCCAACACTTGTATAAAGATTTGGTAGCATCTAATAAGTTTCAACATCTCATATTCTAGAGTTTATATTTATCAGGGTTTTAGAAAGAAGACTTAGCACTTTAAGAATAATTGAAGTGAATAAGATCCTGACTTTTTTGGCTAATTACTACAGCAATCACCCAATTTCTCCAAAGTGATTACGATCAGAAAAATTACAACATAAAACTGAAGAGAAGGAATGACACGAAAACCATCTGCACTGTATTACAGCTGCTAGTACACTCACTTGTGTCACATGCAATTTAAGTTTCATAAAATAAAGGTAAATAATATAAATAAACACCAGACTCTACCATCCAGTGGCAGGACATGGAGTGACTACTTGTTGAGGCAGAAGGAATGATGGGTAGAGCTTTGTGTCAAAGAACACACTGGCAAATGCCAGCACAACTCAAACTGTTGGATGGAGGGCATATATATGCAGTATATATTCATACAAGACTTTATTTTATCCAGAATGTCAGGTAGAGCTTGTCAAATTGTTTGTAACAAACCCACTATGTAGCAGAGTTGTTTTATGTTTTCTAGATCAGCCTGGTTTCTTCCTCAAGAAATATGTATGACTATGTTACATACACTATATTTAATATTTTATAATTTATTTCATACAATTAAAAAAAAAGTATGTAAACAAACTTAACCCCAGAAATTTGTTTTGTGCTTTGTGGGTTTTTTTCCTGAAGTTATGATAAGCAAATAATTATCCAAGTTTTATGATATTATTTCTTCTTTATGAATGCAGTGTTACTTTCAAAAAAAAAAAGAACAATAAGAGCAAGTAAATGATAGTAACTGTCTTTTCCTGAACAATCTCGGCCACACGTCATCACTGATGTGTGATTACAGACATGAATTTTCTCTCACAAGAGTTATGCAAAAACTCCTTGCTAATAATCCAGCATGCCAAATAATAGAAGCTATGAATGCAGAGGAACCAGAGTCACGAAGATGGGAAGGCTGGAACAACAGAGAAAAGCCCTAACAGAGGAAAGCCCATGGTCCTTAGGTGCCACATCCTTTCATGCAACACAACATCCTTTTCCTAACTCATTTTTACTCTATTTCCAAACAAAATAGATCAGGCAAATCAACTGCAGCAAGAACACATAGAAGATATAGTGAATGATGTGAATGACAGTGAAAATATGTAAAATACAGGCCTGCCTGCAGGAGCCAGAGGGGAAAGTCTCTGATAGTTGGCAGATGCATTGCATCAGCAAACAAATAAAAAGAGGGGTCTGAGCAAAGATAATCTCAGCTTGATGTCAATCAATACAGCATGATGTTTTTTCTGAAACACTGATGCTCTCAGACCTTGGAATTACAAGAAAAAAAACCCAACCAGTTTTAGAAGACGGAATCCCCCCAAAGAGTAATGCTGAGAAGTATTAATGCCATCTGCTAATGAAGTCACTGAATAAGATGGTGCAGCATCTATTTGTAGCAAAAGAAACACAAATACAAACCAGAATATGATTCCAGACTGGACTATTTTAAATCTTAGAGAATTGCTAACAAGAAACTTGGGGTAGAAACTGATTTACTATGAAAGAACATGATATACATATATAAATCAGAGAAAACATAAGCAAGAGATCATGTGGATAACTTAGAAAACATATCTTTGGCAGATGAAGTGTTCTGAGTTATTGCTTTTAACACAGCAGGATGAAATCAGTGAGATATCAATGATTATGAATTCCAGCTTGAAGGCAGCCTAGTATCTATCATGTCAAAATCTCTATATGATAAAGTCAACAGAGAAGTGAGACATGTCCAGGGGGTACTCACTACAGTGAGTCTGCTTTTAAATGCAACAAATCTGTTGGTCTCCTACCAACATATTTTTCACATGTTATGTTATCTGTTTCTCAAAGGGGCAGAAAATTGCTAGTGTTATGCTGGGCAAATAACTGATAACTGTTATACAATGTCATCTGTAAGCATGGACACCCTTCCTTACCAAATCATAAAATAACGTCCCTATGCATGATATTTGGTTTAAGAACTATAGTAACATCTTTTAATATGACAGAGGCAAATATGAATGTTAAACCAACAGGGCTAACACAAGATTTCTAGTATTCACTAGAAATAAAAACCTTCACACCTTAAAATTCTAAGTTATTGGAAACTTCACTCCTTAAACTCATATATATCACTTAAATAAAAATGAAAAGGAAATAGAAAATGTTGCAACTGTTATGAACCACATAATTCTCATGGCTGTATGTGATCATGTCGAGGTAAACAACTCATTTGTACAAATACACTTCTTTGCCAGTAAAGGCTAAATGTCATTAATAATTATTTGATATTTTAAGTCTATATCTTGCTTTAGTTTATTTGTCACTATTTATGGTACTTGTTTATCCTTTATCCACCAGTATGTCTAAAAATCAGATCTCCAGTACCACATACTGATTCTGTAAAATATGTCTGTTAAAGGCTTCAGTGTATCACATTCTTCTGTGATAAAATTAGGCAACAAGTGAAGATGCCTCGAACCACTTGGTCAGGATGCAGAAGTTAATATGGTATCTTGAGTGAACATGGAAGGCAATTTGAAAGGCTCTTATGTAAGTCAAGAAAAGGACAAAGAGCTATTGACAATATTTTGTTACTTTATGTGATAATAGAAGGTAGACAAAGGAAAAAACCTAACTTTGATCTCACACTGATTTAGTAACGCTGTAATTCTATTAATTATTGTCACATTACTCAGGCTTTCTACAGCATATACGGTCTCTGGTCCAACATCTCTTTACATATACAACCTTTTTGGAAGGTTCATACTTTTCCACTTTCTTGGAAAGTAGCAAGATATTTTCTACTTAATTCTGTATAGGTTTGATTCAAATATCCTCCTACTCACTTAGAAATCGGAGTGTCTTATTATCTGTAATGGGAATAAGGGCTTGATCACTAGTAGTGTTTTTATCTTTGAGCAGCCTGCCTCAGACTAGTGGGTTGGAAACACAGTATTTATCCCAAACCCACAAAACTATGCATCCTGGTTTTGCCTGGGACTGAGTTATCATCTCTTTTTTCCTTACTAGCCAGTACTGTGCTGTGTTTTGGATTTAGGACAAGAATAATGTTGATAACAGACTGATGTTTTAGTTGTTGCTAAGTTCTGTTTATACTAAGTCAAGGACTTCTCAGTCTCTCATGTTCTGCCAGTGAGGAGAGTCACAAGAAGCCAGTGGTGGGAGGAAGGGGAGCACAGCTGGTACAGTTGACTCAAACTAGCCAAAGGGGTATTCCATACCACAGCACATCATTCCCAGTATATAAACTGGGAAGAGTCAGCTGGAAGAGGCCGATTGCTGTTGACAGGCTGGGTACTGGTCAGCAAATTTTTATTCCTCTTTCTCTCTGGTCCCTCCATTTTCATTACTATTAGTATAATATTTTATGTTATTTAAATTTTGAAAAGGTTCTTATCTCAACCCACAGGTTTCTTCTTTTTCCAGTTCTCCTCCCCATCCCACTGGTGACAAGTGGGGGAAGTGAGTGAGTGGCTGCCTGGTGTTTAGTTGGTGGTTGGGGATAACCTGTGACACTAATGAAAGTGCAATGGATTTAACGACAGTATTTCAGTTGTACTCACTTTGCAGTGTAGACACAGTACAAGTGGGTGTTACTCCATTTCAGATTTTTAAAACTAATTGACAATAATTAATTATATCATATAAACCAAGGCAAATGTAGCATGACAGACCTTGTGTGAAAGAGCATAGAGAAGAATCAAATGTTTCTGACAGCACAGAATAGTATAATGGCTGAGTGGGATGCTGTAAATTATGTGCATGTGCACATGGCTAAGTGACAGTGGTAGGAACATCCCTGACAGGCCAGCAATAATGATGATCATAGAAATCTCTGTATCTGCAGAAACTAGAATCCTGAGTATAAATATCCAGGTAGGAACACATCCTTAAATTCATTCCTTCCTGTCACAGATACTACTTCTCTCCCTTCTCTCTTAGAGTGCAAAAGTCCTCCAGCATCACCAGTCCCTGAAAACCCCAGACTCTTATTAGCCAAGACATTCTGGACAGTTTCTGAAAACATTTATTGTGTTTCTTTGATCCAGTCCTAGTGCTCTCACCTTGGTGCTCACACCCAGTAGCCATCTGAGCCTACCTCTTGATCAAGCTCTCCTTTGCAGAAAAAAGGCTCAGTTGTAATTTTTGACAGTGATTAAAAATAGCACTTCAGTTTCATAAATGTATCCAGGCAGCATTCTGTGGGAAGAAAAGGAGTACAGTTATGAAAGCTTGGATGTGGAGCAGTAGGCTGGATCATGGCCAGAAAAGACTATACAATGTAATAATTTTAGAAATAGGGAAAGTTTGTTGGTGGTGCAACGTTTCTGACCTCATTCACATTTAGACAAAGGCAGAAATTACCTGTGATTAGAATTAGTAGTTGATAATAGTTATTCCATTTTTCTTAAGGAAAGAACTAACAAAATCACTGAGTTGCAATGGTTTGATTTGTTGGCTTTTTAAAAGCAAGTTTTGCATCCTATACTATGCAGTAGGAAGGAATTCCAGGAGGCATCTTTCACACTTCCAAGAAATCAGCATTCCTTCACTGTACAGCATACTTCTTTGGTTTCCAAGTGATGCTTACACTAACAGCAGTGACACTGCTTAGCCATGACACAATTACGTTGACTTGCCCTTTTCCTGGCTTACTCAAGTGTGTCTTTGACAGTATTTCAGTGAAGAACAGAGCCAGGAAACTATGACTGTGGTGTGTGCTGGAGCACTTTTGTTAGTGCCTTCTAACCAGCTCACATAACAAGAGATTGGTTCAACATAAGCAACTGGACATCATTCTATGAAACATTGAAAGTTTCCTGGAAACTACAGGTAGAGGTTGCCACTTTCTTTGCTCTTAAACAGGTTTAGATTAGTCTGCAAGTAAGCAATACAATCGCACCTATATTCTGCTGTACAGTGACAACCTTTATGCAAGTTATTCAGTGAGGCTGAATCATGGTACTGTGCTGTTCTGCACGGCTTCCTTTGCAGCTTTCATTGCCATGGTACCCAAGTGACTTCTAGCAGTGCATTAAGCAACGTGCCTGTCACTTGTCACGCAAGTTCTCTCTGTCTCTGATCCTTTCCCCTGTACAAGGAACAAGAGCTTTCAGTTTCTCTTTTTCATCTTTCTGAGTGAAATACCTCAGTCACCATACTTGATTGAGTGAATGATGATGGAATAGTTTGTAACTTGCTGTCTGTAACACAACCGATTAAGCAAGCTCTAAAGTAAATAAAAGCAAAGCTCTAAGGTCCATTTCACACTAAATACATCAATCCTTTTTATCCAAGAAGACAGACACATTTTCAGGTTCCGTAATAAAAAGGGTGCACAAAAGGGAAATATTAAGCAGGTAATCTTTGCAGATTTTATATCACCAGACAGGGTTATAGATTTTTTTATTTCAAAAGAACAAAAGGTTAGTATGCATACAAGCCAGATGAAGAATCTGTGGTGGGTTGACTCTGGCTGGACGTCAGATGCCCACCAAAGTTGATCTATGACTCCCCTCCTCAGCTGGACAGGGGAGGAAAATTGTAACAGAAGGTTCATGTGTTGAGATGAGAACAGGGAGAGATCACTCACCCATTGCTGTCATGGGCAAAACAGACACAACTTGGGGAAAATTAGTTTAATGTATTATATATAATCAGAGTAGGGTAATGAGAAATGAAAACTAAATCTCAAAACATCTTTCCCACAGTGGTGCAGAGGTTCAGAGAATGGGAACTGTCCCTGCCGCTCCTTCCTCCTCACGGGGAGGCCTCCTCACACTCTTCCCCTGCTCCAGAGCAGGTTCCCTCCCACAGGAGACAGTCCTCCATGAACTTCTGCAATTTGAGTCCTTCCCATGGGCTGCAGCTCTTCATGAACTGCTCCAGCGTGGGTCCCTTCTGTGGGGTCACAAATCCTGCAGCAAACATGCTCCAGGGCAAGCTCCTCTCCCTGTGAGGCCACAGGTCCTGCCAGGAGCCTGCTCCAGTGCAGGCTTCTCATGGGGTCACAGTCTTCTTTGGGCATCCCCTTGTTCTGGTGTGGGGTCCTCCCTGGGCTGCAGGTAGATATCTGCTCCACTATGGACCTCCATGGGCTGCAGAGGCACAGCCTGCCGCACCATGGGCTGCATCACAGGCTGCAGGAGAATCTCTGCTTGGCTGCCTGCAGCACCTCTTCTTCTCCTTCTGCACTGATCTTGGTGTCTGCCGGACAGTTATTCTCACATATTCATTCCTCTCTCTGGCTGCAATTGCTCCTGTGTGGTAACTTTTCCCCTCCTTAGCTATGTTATCCTAGAGGCACTAGCATCACCACTGATAGTTTAACCTTTGGCCAGTAGTGGGTCTGTCTCGGAGCAAGCTGGAACTGGCTCTATGGGATATGGGGGAAGCTTCTAGCAGCTTCTCACAGAAGCCACCCCTATAACCTCCTGTTACCAAACCTTTCCAATGTAAACCCAATACAAGCTCAGAAAAAAAATAGTTCTTTTGTTTAGCTCTGTATGCACACTGAGTTAAAACAATAACTGGATGGGAAAGACAGCAGTGAAGATCTAGTAACTCTCTAGAGCAAATGCAGCTATTTCATCGTAATTTGATTTGCAATTTACATGTCTAGTAAAACATGGTATAAATATCAATAATCATAGAAACATAGAATGATTTGGTTTGGAAAGGACCTTAAAGATCATCTAGTTCCAACCCACCCACCACAAGCAGGGACACCTTTGACTAGATCAGGTTGCTCAAAGCATCCTTCAGCTTAGCCTTGAACCTGCCAGGGATGGGGCAGCCACAGCCACTCTGGACAACCTGTGCCAGTGTCTCACCACCCTCACAGGGAAGAATTTCTTCCCAATAGCTAATCTGAACCTACCTTCTATCAGTTTAAAGCCATCCCCCCCTTGCCCTGTCACTACATGCTCTTGTAAAAAGTCCTTCTCCTTTAGGTACTGGAAGCTCACCTAGGGTCTCCCCTGGAGCCTTCTCTTCTCCAGGCTGAACAAGCCCAACTCTCTCAGCCTGTCTCCACAGCAGAGGTGCTCCAGCCCTCTGATGATTTGCATTCTCCTCTGATCTTGCTCAAGCAGGTCCATGTCCTCCTTACAGTGGGGATCCAGAGCTGGATGCAGTCCTGCAGGTGGGGTCTCACAGGAGCAGAGTAGAGGGGCAGAATCACCTCCCTTAAGCTGCTGTACATGTTCTTTTTGATGCAGCCCAGGGTACGGTTAAATACAAACACTGACAGTAGTTTCAGTACATGAACGTGGCTGAGGATGTGAGAGAGATTTTATCTGGATGTGTGTATTTTTAACTGCACACACTTTCAACATTTACAAAATTTAGTTTTAAATGTTCCCTTATGAAGTAGTAAGTCTATTATGTTTAATGTGAAACATGCCTACAGGTCTTATGTTATTTCTTCAGTGCCTTACATTTTGTCCTAGAAAGGCTTGTAAATATTTTAGTATATTTAAGCTATTGCAAGCTAAGTAAGTAAAATGAGAATATCATCAAAGTGCTACCAGTGAAGCAGAACTGAAAATACAAGTGGACTGCAGAACTCTTGGTGGGGGTTTTGCTATTACGGATGGCATTTTGCCCCTGATCTCCTCTGAAGTTATTAAAGGTGATAAACACAAGTTGTAAAGCGCTTGTAAAAGGGCACAAGCACAGCACACACAATACATACAGTGTATTGCCCATTTAAAACAAAGGCAGACGACCCCACCTGCTCCTGCCCCGCACCAGGGGAGTCAGCCGCACAGTCCCCGTCCTGCTTTTCTCCTAGGCACAGCTCAGCTCTCCGGACCAGGCTGTACAAGAAGCGGTGGAAGGGGAGCGCTGTCCCTGCCCCCGCTGCCTGTAGAACGACCCCGCTCGGAGCCCCGGCAATGCACACCTCTGCTCGGGAGGCTGCACCGTGCAGGCGCAGGTGAGACGGTGCCACCGCGGCGGGCGGGGGGCCGCCGACCTCCACGTTGGTTCAGGTGGCAGGAGCCGGGGCTGGACCGGGAGGGGGCGGTGACGGCGGCGCGGAGCAAGGGCACCGTAGCCCCTCGGGGAGGCGAGTGGGCTCCCCCGCCCTCCCAGCGCCCGCCCCTCGCCGCCGCCCGGGGACCGCTGCTCCGCCTGACGCGCCGCAAACTTTCCTGGGGCCGATCGAGCTGCGCCTCGCCTCGGCGGGCGGCGGCTCTCGGGGCGGCACAGCACGGCACGGCACAGCACAGCACAGCACGGCACGGCACGGCACGGCACGGCACGGCACGGCACCGCTCGGTGCAGGCATCAGTGGGAACCGCGACCGCGCTGCTCTGCTCCGCCGCGGACACGGGCTGTGAGGACACCGAGCGCAGACCGGCTCCGCGCTGCTTCCGCGCCGCGCTGAGCAGCCGCTGCGCGCCCCAGCCGCGGGGCACCATGAGCCAGGCGCAGCCCTACGCCCCGCGGAAGAGCAGCTCCCCGGCGGGCGGCGCCCGGCGCAACGACAGCCAGGACTACCTGCTGCTCGACGCGGAGCCCTGCGAGGAGAGCGCCCTGCCGCCCTACGCTTTCTACCCAGTGTGAGTCCCTCCGGCCGGGACCGGCCTCCCTCCTTCCCTGCCTCCCTCCCTGAGCGGGCGACATCAGTTGGGTACATCAGTCGCACAGTGCAGGACTGTTCATAAATCTATAATCCTTTCATTACTTTGTTTTATCAAAATCTTATAGCCTTGTGTGTTTTCATTAAGTTTTGTTGGATAGCTGTGATTTAAAGCAGGGTGTAAGAACATATGCAACAACATCTAAAGGAAATAGAAATTGCAAGGGTTCTAGGAACGGCAATTTTTAACATCCAGGCCAGTTCACATTCAGCGTTGACAGTGTGACTCTGGTTACCTGTTGTCAGCAGGACTTACGTAATTACTGCTTGTTAATGCTTCTGAGAAGCTATCCCACAGAGGCGGAAATGAGTATTAAGCAGTGCAAGATGAGCCCTAAAACCTCAGGTGATTACCAGAAAGATGTACACTTCATTTGTACAAATTGTATTTTATTGCTTAACTGGTAAGTTCCGGGTGTCAATCTCTCCTAATTTTTGCTGGTTTATCTATGAGCACGTTAAAAGCCACTTGACAACTACCTGGGTATTGGAAAGGAATAACAGTAACAAAAGTGGCAACACTCACGGTGTTTGATTATTTATAAACTCAGGTATGAACAATCAGTTTTCAGAATTCACTGCTGTTTTGCTCTTCAAAGTGTTTTTGAGAGCACTAGTTCAGTGTGCTCATGTAAGAGCACACATAATTGCACATTGGACTTAAACTCCATATCAAAATACATGAATGCACCTGTTCAATGAATGCTTTCTGAAAAAAAAGAACCTCATGATGGTTAGTTTAGTGATTGGTTCTGACTAGTGGACTTCAACTTTGCACTAATATGTCGATTCTAAAGTTCCTTTGCTGTGTATTTATTCAGAATGGTTGTGCAGCTGTGAGAGGATATATCTTGCCGAAGTGATTCAGAGCATTTATTCAAACAAAATTGTCAAGGTCTATGGGGTGCTGATATTTTCCCTTCAGCAGTATAAGCAGGTCTTGGTCCAGTACACAAGTGTGGAGGTTGCCTCTCATCGTCTTACAGTGGCTATAAGGACAGTATATGTCCTAATCAAGTGGCTTTGTAGAGCAAAGGGTAGCACTAAGTGCAGGAATTTTTCTTCAGTTATGTCATGTCAACCTCTTAGATGGCTGATTCTGTGTACAGGTAGGTCCAGGACTCTAGAGTCCCTCCCTGATGGGAGATGCTTCCGTCGATCAGAGAATAAACAGAAGCTACCTGATAAACATGGTGGGTATAAATTTGAGGAATGTGCTCCTTCTCAAATGTTTATAATCTTTACTAAAAAGGGTACTTTAGTGGGCAGTGTTTGTTTTTTACATGCACCTTAAGCATGGAGAAGCTGTCCTTTGGGGCTTCTCTGAGTGTGGAAAGAAGCCACCTCATAGATGCCCATAGACAATGCCTATACACAACTTATGCAAGGACTTCCTTGGCTGGCAGGGGTGAATGCAGGGACTATAGGCTTCTCCAGGGTATGCTGATTACTAAGTACAAGTTTTGAATTTTCCTGCCTAAATTCCACCTACATCATATTTTTAGGTACATTTTGCAGATCTGTCTTTTCAACCAGAAGTTGTTAGTTTTACTAGTGGCCTTTGTATGGTCAAGAACAGAATCAGATGGCTCATGTTTAGGATATACTGTTTATAATCTTTGTCATCTACATGCAGTAAGGATACTTTATCTGAAAATCCTCAAATGATGAGTATTTCCTGGTGTTATTATGGTACAGAGTACTACATGAATCTTACCATGTATCTTTAGCATTGTAAGGTCTCTGGACATTCTGAGTATACTGCTGATGGAATGTCTGTATGACCCCAACAGATAAATTATGTAAAACCAGTATTTTATGTGCTGTGAATGTACTTGGACTCAGCATACATGCTTTATCAAGTCTGCCCATACATGGCTTATCAGTGTTTATTCTTTAGCTACTTCTCCAGAAATGTGGCAGCTCAGAAGCTGGTCGTGCTGTCAGGTGCTGTATTTTTCCTTTAAAGTCCTTGTGTGTATCTCCAGTGACCATTTGATTATGAGTCTGAAGTACAGGTTCTGTGGGTCTGTCCATTAAGAGGGAGCTGCGTGTTCCTTGAGGTTGAATGGTATGTCTGTGCTTAAACACAAACACAAGAAAATAACCCTCCAGATTACATTAGTTGATGTATTAAAATGTTATAACTAAAGTTACTTACATTTCACTTAGAGTATTTTTTGGTATATCTAATTGCTAGGGTGTTTTTGTTTTTAAACTAAGTGGAAAATTATAGGCATCATTTGCATGGGCAAAAATGCCCCAGGAACATCTTTTTGATGGTGATAAATGCAGAACAGTAATGCAGGGTACAGCTGGCATCCAAAAAAGCTGAAGTGTCCCTTCTTTTGAACATTATTGAGAGGGTAACACACTTGCTGGTGTAATATGTCATGTGACTGTCACTTGAAAAGTAGTCTGATACTGAGCAATAGTTTTCCTCAAGTGGTGATTTACTGCTAATGCTGACATTATTGCTTTTGTTGTTTATAGAACATGTTTTTCATATGTTGTTTTGTGATTGCCTTTAAGTGGTTTAGTGCCTGGATAATAACCACAATAATAAAAAACATTTAAAGAGACCTGTCACTTGTATTTGTAGCTAAAGTCCTAATCCATCAAACTAATTCAGTGGTATTACTCCTGAGCCTTGATATACAGCCTCTTTATAATAGCAAATAATTGTCTGTTTAATAAAAGACATTGAATTTGCTAATTTTTTTTTCCCAAGGGTCACATTAAAGATCAGAGTAATTGTCAGTGTTCAACCCAGCTGGCTAGGTGTTGTGTCAGTGAGTTCAGCGGTGCTGACTGGGTTATTCTGTTATGTTCAGGCTGAGACATTATGGTGTGCTTAAATATTAAGTTACTTGTAAACTGGAAAAACATTTGAAATGCTAACTGACTCTGTGGGTAAGCAGCAAGAGAGACTTACAGACATTTTTGAGGCTTTCAGTTTCAGTACTGGTGCTCAACAGGCTGCCCAGGGAAGTGGTTGAGTCACAGTCCCTGGAGGTATTTAAAAGATGTGTAGATGTGGCACCTGATTTAGTGGTGGACTTGGCAGTGCTGGGTTAGTTGTTGGATCTGATCACCCTAAGGGTCCTTTCTAAATGAAATGATTCTATATCGATTAAGTATGAATTCAGTACCACCCTTTCTGAAGAACAGCTTTATTGTGTCTGAGGTAGCTGCTAACTCTGTTGCAAACAAGACTTCAGCAAGGTACCTTGGGCTCATCAGTTATGCCAAGTCTTTTGGCAGTAAGTGAATAGAAGACTCTTACTTTTATTTGCAGTATGGTACATAATGAAATTTTAATGTGATTTTGTGCTGAAAAATCTTGCTTTTCTTTTGAATTTTGAACCTTTGGTAGTAAAAACGCACTTCAAGATATCTGCAGAATTTGTAACAAGATGGTTTCCAAGAGGTAAGGCTACTTTTTAAGAATTGAATAATTGTGTATTAGAAATTATGTGCAAGTAAACACTTTCTTTCTGTTATTCCTTTTCCACCTAGTCAGCAAATCTTGCCCCTGATGTATGAAAACATATATTGCAATGCACATGTCAGAAGATTGCTTCCTGAAGTGCAAAAAAGTGGATACATTTTGTCTTATCTTGTGCAAGTATTTCATTGGCAAAAGGCACAGCTTTGTAGGATAAGACAGGATAGAAAGTGCATTTTCAAGTCTAACCCCAAATCTGAGTGCTGATGTGTGGTGGGATTTGAAGGTGATAGCATTTGTACGTAAACTCCGCTACAAAAAAAAACATTCTTGACTAACAGCTTGTCAGCTTACTAAACTAGTGAGAATACGCTAATTCAGTCAGACATCTGGTTATATTGAAATCAGTTAAATTTGAAGTTTTTTGCACTGTGAAAAATAAATATGTTTTCTTGTACATGTGAGGAAGGGTAATTATGCGTTAAAATGTTAGCTGTAAAGTAAATGAGGCACACAAATTATCAGATGAAAACAGAGGGGGGAAAGGGTTCTGATGTGCATAACTGCCTTCAGGCACAGATTATTCCTCAGCTTTTGTGCTTTTCAGATCAAGTGATTTTTGGCACTGTTGAACCCAATGCAGACTTTTAAACCATTTCTTTGTTAAATAATATCTTTAATAATTTTTTTTTCCTGCCAGCAATATTACAGTTTCTGCTATTGGCATAATATCAGTTTTATCTTCAGCCTCAACTGTCTTGCTTGAAATGACCTGTAAAATTATCTTCCAGACTCTTCATTAGACATAATCTCTTCAGGGAGTACTGCGCAGCGTGGCAGCTGTGTTTCAGATTGCTCGTCTCTTTGCTGAGAAGCTGTGTCCTCTGAAAATATGTTGCAAGGGTTTTGTAAAAGGTAGAAGAGTTAGCATGGGGGAGGGGGATTATTTCCTTTTATAGCCTAGTGGATGGAACACTTCCCTGTGAATTAGGACTAACGGGTCTACTTCCTGCTGGGCTCAGGGAAAAAAAAATCATGTCTATGGGTTGAAACTTAAACAGCAGAGGTTTAGACTGGATATAAAGAAGAAATTCTTTACTGTTAGGGTGGTGAGGTACTGGAATGTATTGCCCAGGGAGGTAGTGAATGCTCCATCCCTGGCAGTGTTCAAGACCAGGTTGGATGAAGCCTTGGGTGATATGGTTTAGTGTGAGGTGTCCCTGCCCATGGCAGGGGGGTTGGAACTAGATGATCTTAAGATCCTTTCCAACCCTAACTATTCTATGATTCTATGATTCTATGATCACTCATATTCTGGGTGACAGAATTTAATCCCCAAAGTCTTGGGTTAAAGAACATCACCACCATTACGAAGCACCAGAAGAAATTCCAGCTTTTAGTTCCCTATTCATTTCCTACCAGTTATCTGGAAGGGAATGTTTCACTTTCAACATTAAGTGTATCTTTATTTCAGTTCTACATTTTTTTCCCCTGCATAAGTTAGATTTTGGTGAAGATTTGTGGGATTTGTTGTGTTTAGTTGTTAGGCACTTTTGTATTCACTTGTTGAGCTCACTAATTTAGCTGTGAGCTTCCTTTTGTGGGCTACATTACCTGAACGGTTTCCTATGCTAATACTTCATAATTGATTTTGTTTCACCTATTGCAGTATTTCAGTAGATTTATTTATACCTTAGCCCTTACGTAGTTACTGAACAAAAGAAAGTCATCTCCCTGTGGGGCCTAATTTTATGAAACTGGAAGCTTTCCATGTAAATAATTTGCTAAAATTTGCATGAGGAAGGTGAAGTAGTGATTAAGAAACGTGTGGGGTATGTATGGCATACGTTTCACTGTAAATGTTAATAACAAGTGTGTTCTTTGTCGAACACCCGCACAGCAGTATTTGCCACCACAGAAGCTGAAGGTTGTAATAACTGGCTACTTGGAAGAATTCCTGCCAGCTCTCAGTGTCCCCAAATGAAGGTGACTTGGCATGGTGGTTCTACCTCCTCAAACTGTGCTTAGACTTTCCAGCTCTGCAAACGTGAGCGAAAGAGAATTTTGACAGTTAATCTGTATTAATCAAATTCTTATAATTTGGTTTCATTCCTCAAACTGTGATGCAGTGCAAGGCAATGACTTAGCAGAGGGCTTCAATCCTAAAGTGCATAAAAGAAGTCTTACATATGTGTTTGCACACATATTTGTGAGTATAGACACTTGCACACAGGGTCTACTCAAACTAGAGGCTTAAAGGATTTGTGTTGATAAGCAGTATTTAAATGTAAGTTTTTGGTAATTAAATGTGTACAAAAAGCTTAGTGGTAATTAAATTACATGCAGTTTTCTCTGGAAAGGATTATCATTTTTATCTTGCAGTAGAATGGTTATTATTGGTTTAACAGTGACAATTTAAATACATAATGGAGTATACTATTTTTAGCAAAATACAAGTTACGGAATATAATGTGAAAATGACTAATTAAAGCCTGGATTTATTTTCTGTATCTGTTTCTATACAACTACACTGTTTCATACCTTTAGTACAATTGACAGCAAAGCTCTATTGTCTCCCCCACCTAATATATTTAAATAAGTGTCAAGATCAAGAAAGAAGAAAGAGAAAAAGGCGGGCATTGGCACTAGGAATGAAACGTGAGATTGGGTTGGAGAACCCCAAGTAAGTGGAGTAACAAAGGAACTCCATGTCAAGGATTGTCATTTTAGGTGTATTCTCTAAGCTGTGTGGGAAGTGTGGATAGCTTGTTTTCTGCCAGAGCTGAATATTTTGTTTAAAAAATGTTACTAATTTGAACAAATGGCAGTGGTGTGGGTGAAAGCTTTGTTGTAGGTAGGCCACTTTCTTTTAATGTGGAGTAGTAGTGATGAAATAAAAATGACAAATTGTAATAAAAATAGTAATTGTAAAGAAGCAGATGGGATGCCTGCCTCTTTGATGAGACATTCCTTCAGCAGTGCCCTTAGTCATACCGCTGTTGAAGTTCTACCTTGTACATCAGTAATTAAAACCAAACCCAACCTTGGCCACTGCCAGCTCAGGAGAACATCACTGAGTTGCTTTTTGCCATTATAACTTAATTAAATCCAGGTTTTCATGTCAGTATTTACCTTAGTGAAGAGATTAAAGAGCTGAGAGGTTTTAAAAAATTATTTAGTATCTATGAGGTCTTCTCATGCAGGTAGAAAGAAGGATCATGAACCAAAAGATCACCGTTGAAGCAAATTGTATCTAAAAATCCCCCAGAAAACAGATCATGGATCACAGTGTCTAGTGCTGCAGCACTAGCAATTTTACAGAGTACTCAGACTGGAGAATTTCCCTGAAACTTTGCTGCTTGCTATCAAATCTTGGATGAAACAGGTCAATTCTTACAAATAGCACCTCATATTCTTTCGAGTTAAATCCTGGTCTGTTGAACATAGTGTGAGTTTTGGTGGTAACTCAGGTGTTTATCAGGTTTATATTAGAAATCGACTCAGTTGTAAATGACCTGCAGCAGCAGCAACTGCAGCAGCCCCTTCTGACCGTCTGCACAAATAGCTGTTTCAACAGATTTACTCTTGGTGCATGCCACTAGTTGTGCATGTTGCAGGTTGTAAGCCCTGAGCTGCACAGATCTCACACATTTCTAATCAGATGCTGGTTAATTGCTGCTAATAAGGGCAAATTACTGTGGAGCCAGATGAATTGTTGCTTTGAAAAGAGGACCTGGGTTTCACCATGACACATAGGGACCCACCAAGTGCAAACAGGTAGTGTCTAACTCAGAGATGGACAGTAACTAGCCTGAAACTGAGGAGCTATTGAAGAGACTTGGCAGCTACAGCTCTCCTGGTTCTTTCTGAAATGTTATTTTTATTAATTTTGATCAGCTTAACTAGCAAATAGGTATTTGCCCAGCAGGCTGGCAGGTAGACTACAGTGCTAGTTGCACTGGTGTTAGTTCAGATGGACACTTGGGAATGCTAATTTTCCTCTTGACCCACTCTGGGTTTCTCCTGTTGTGCACATTGACTGAGTTTAGGAGTGATGACTGATTATTTAGAAGCCTTTCAAAAGAGAAGATTCCCTCATCTTTAAGGAGTGATTTACATTTTCTTTCTTTTCTGTCAGTTTTTTACCTGTGATGTATGTGTTTTAGCTCTTCTAGACATGACTTTTGTCCCCTTTTTTAGGACAACTAGCCAGGTCAGACTGCTGAACTTTGTTAGAACTGCTGAACTTTGTTGTGTGTGCATGTCTTAGGCTTGCCAAGTGGTATTAACCCAACACTTGGTGCTTTTTGTAAGTCTCTTGAAGTGCATGGCAAACAGACCCATTGCATGCAGTCTAGCTGTCAGCCTTCCAGCTGCTGGGTGTTTGGCAGCAGAGAGAGCAGCTCTTTCAACAGCAGTGTTTTAAATCATGGACTGTAAACACCTCTACAGCACGTTGGCACATTGCAGGAGAACGTAAGGGTGGTGCCACCAGGAAATACTTGTAATTGAGGTGCAGTTTGTGGGAGGATGCTTTGGAAACTGGCATTGTCAAGCTCAGAACAACTGTGCAATTAGGATTTAAGCCGTGAACATCATAAATACCATTTCTTTGCTGATTATGTTGTAGGAAAGTGCCCTCCCTTCCCCACATACTGATATGCATGTGAATCATGTATGGCAGAAGCACTCTTATGAGTGGGAGCTTGTGATGGGGACAATGTCTGACATGCTTGATCACTTAGCAGTGGGCTCCTGCATCCCTCCCCCATGAAATAGATGAGCTTGAGAGATGTGTGTTGAGTTGGAAGACCCACCACACAGGGAGCTTAGTGCTGTGGAAGATCCCAGGTATTAGCTAAAATAGGGGATTGTGTGTATTTTGTTTTTTTTCTCTAAGCATTTGCAGTATATGCCAATGTGAGACCAGAACCATCATATTGAGGTTTTTGGTGGTGATTTGTTTTGTTTTGTTCCTAATTCTTTCAGAAAACACTGTGAGCTTCTTTGAGAATTGTTCCTAATCAGCTGAGGGGTTTCTATGATTGAAGACTATAAACCAATTTTCTCTTCTTTTTTGCAATGCAGCAGTTGATTTTTCTATATTAGTTTAGTTCTGCTCTGCTAATTTTGGGGTTTATGCATTATTTCCTTAAACTAATTTAAAATTTCAAATCTCAAGTTTTTTTTTTATTTTAATTTTTTAATGAGATATCACATTTCTAGTCAATTATTCTATCAATTTCTCAAGAGAGTTTTTGTAGAATTCTGCTTCTGTGGCTAGCTTAAATGAATCTTAAAATCTTACTTCTGCCCTTACAATACCTGAATTTGTTTGTGTCATCGTTTAAATGTTAAAAAACTACAGTTTGTCTCTCTATAAGTGTAGAAATCCACTCTAAAGATATGCAACAATTGACAAAAATTGGATTGAAATGCTGTAGTGATAACAGAAGTTAGTGTAATTTATTTTCAGGTAGTAGGACTGGGATGAAACTTTCTAAGGATACAAGGTCTTTTGTATGACTTTATATATGGCAGTCTTCAGGATCTTCAAAACTAAGCCATACAACATCTAAATGTCTGGAACATTTGGCAGCAATCCGTGTTACTGCTAAAGTCCCAGGAGTGTCAGTGGGGTTGAGAGCCTGTAACAGCCTCTTGCTGGCCAGAAAAGAATAAGGAGGAACATGGCAGATGTGGTGAAGGAAGAATAGCAGTGTCTTGACATCTAAGCAACAAGTAAAACAAGCAAAAATTATGGTGAGAGAGGAATGTAAGTTTCTGAAGACAACAGTTTATATAATCTAAAACATTTCCTAGAGCACTGGAACAAAAGTCAGCAATAGCAGTGCCTCCAGGAGATCTGCAGAATGAACACTGCCTGCGGTACGAACCAGCAGCAGTTAATGTTCCTCACTTTTCTCCAGAGAAAAAAAGCCCCAAAACTTAGAGGATTAAGTCAGAAGTATATTTAATCATTTAGTAACATCTCATGTGAGCACAGTGGTAGGTAAATAGCGACTGATGTGATAGTGAAATTTCAGTACTGCTTTGTGTGATAAAATAATAATGATCTTATCTAACAAGTTGATATATAAAATATACACTGGGATTTCTTACCCCACAGTCACTTCCAATCAAAGGAAACTTGAAAAAAGAATCTAAGACTTAGAGACAGCAAGGCTAATTTCTCTAGGCTATTTAAGGATCTTCAATGACCTGAGGTTTCTGTTATTGATTCTTATAGCAAATCTGAAAACCAGCAGAAATTCCCCCAGTCAGTCAGTGAGAACATTGATAATGCTATAAAGGTGAGGGATATCCTTTGTGGATTACCCAGGTTCGATTTGTGCATGTCTCCCTGACTCAGTGAGGGGCAGGGGTAGCAGCATGGAGGGGGATCGGTGTGCCTTTTCTCACCTCTGGCTGTGCATGCAGGTCTTCGTATCCCCGGAGGGTCAGAAAAGGCATGGAGATACACAGTGAGGAGGAGGGGAAATAGGGGGACACACTGCACTGTGGGGGATATGGTGCAGTTCCTGTCTGGATTTCCTTCTCATTGGAACTGGAGTACGGGGTGGGAGGAATGGTGCATGTCCAGGTATCACCCCAAAGACAGCATGCATGCATGCCTACAGGAAGGTGCAGGAACTCGGGAGCACTCCTAGTGGTGGTGATGTATGCTTCCAATGCTTCATGTTCCTAAGTTCCTGATTTCATGAGTCTTGAACTCATGAAATATAAATTATTAACCTGAAATAGATCAGGTTACAGATATTGCATATTGTGGATAAAACAGAGTAAGGCTGGTAGAAACTCCACATTCATCCATGGTTTATTTTCAAAATCTGTATACTTTAGTAAAATGTCAGGAACTTTACCAACTTCTTTCAATTTAGACATGGAATTTGAGGTTGTAAGGTAAAAATCTTGCTGGTACCTGCTTTCATCTCTCTGGTGGTCTTTAGGCTTTTAGTTGCTACATCCCTGACTTCTGCTTTTGTGACAGGAGTGGCAGCAAATATAGAAGAGGCTGAGAGGTTTGTCTGAAATGAAGCATTTAGCCTGACCTCATGGTCTGGGCTCTTTCTGTAGTGCATGAAAGAGACAGACACCTTCAGGGCCTGGCTCATCAGATCTGTTTCAGGACTGGGTAAATCATGCTGGTGGCTAAAATGAAGAAGATTGTTGACAAATGGCAAATCTATATTGTACAACATGCAGATGCGGTGGCACTGACTTCAATGGGATTTGTGTTCATGTGTCTGTGAAGAATATTATCATCAGTCTTCAGTATCCCATAATGTGTATTTTGTGCTGTGTTTCACTGTTTGTGTTTGGGAACAGACTGAAGAAATGTGAAATCTGTGGTAGTGAAAATCAGCATGCATGTCTATGATGAAAGCTAAAATCTGGCATATGTGTACTTAAATAGATGAATTTTCTGACCTTTGGCTACTGAACTATACAAAATTTAGACTGACTTTTTTGGGAGAATTAAAGAGGGATACTCTGCATGTTAATCATCTGCACTGCATTAGTGAACAGAAGCAAGAACAGTATATACATATATATATAGAGAGAGAGAGACCCAAATGGTTTTGTCTTTTACCAGAAGTAATCTTGTTTCTAATCTTAAATTCAAATTCGAGCTAAGCAACTAGGGTATAATCTTTCATTTTCATTAGAATCTTTATTTGCAATTTGCAAAAGTATTAAATCTGACTTTTTTTTTTTAAGTAAACCCTAATGATAGATTCATAGAATCATAGAATCATAGAATAGTTAGGATTGGAAAGGACCTCAAGATCATCTAGTTCCAGCCCCCCTGCCATGGGCAGGGACACCTCACAATAAACCATGTCACCCAAGGCTTCATCCAACCTGGTCTTGAACACTGCCAGGGATGGAGCATTCACAACCTCCCTGGGCAACCCATTCCAGTACCTCACCACCCTCACAGTAAAGAATTTCTTCCTTATATACAGTCTAAACCTCTGCTGTTTAAGTTTCATCCCATTACCCCATGTCCTATCACTACAGTCCCTAATTAAGAGTCCCTCCCCAGCATCCCTGTAGGCCCCCTTCAGATACTGGAAGGCTGCTATGAGGTCTCCATGCAACCTTCTCTTCTCCAGGCTGAACACCCCCAACTTTCTCAGCCTGTCTTCATATGGGAGGTGTTCCAGTCCCCTGATCATCCTCGTGGCCTCCTCTGGACTTGTTGCAACAGTTCCATGTCCTTTTTATGTTGAGGACACCAGAACTGCACACAATACTCCAAGTGAGGTCTCACGAGAGCAGAGTAGAGGGGCAGGATCACCTCCTTTGACCTGCTGGTCATGCTCCTCTTGATGCAGCCCAGGATACAGTTGGCTTTCTGGGCTGTGAGTGCACACTGCTGGCTCATGTTCATTTTCTCATAGACCAACACCCCTAAGTCCTTCTCTGCAGGGCTGCTCTGAATTTCCTTTTTGCCCAACCTGTAGCTGTGCCTGGGATTGCTCCAACCACAGTGTAGGACCTTGCACTTGGCATGGTTAAACTTCATGAGGTTGGCATCAGCCCACCTCACAAGTGTGTCAAGGTCCCTCTGAATGGTATTCCTTCCCTCTAGCGTATCAACAGAACCACACAGCTTGGTGTCATCGGCAAACTTGCTAAGGGCGCACTCAATTCCATTGTCCATGTCAGCGACAAAAATATTAAACAAGACCGGTCCCAACACCAATCCCTGAGGGACACCACTCATTACTGATCTCCAGCCAGACATTGAACCGTTGACCACAACTCTTTGAGTGCGACCATCCAGCCAGTTCTTTATCCACCGAGTGGTCCATCTATCAAACTGATGTCTCTCCAATTTACAGACAAGGATGTCATGTGGGACAGTGTCGAACGCTTTGCACAAGTCCAGGTAGATGACATCAACTGCTCCACCCCTGACCATCACTTTTGTAGCCCCGTCATAGAAGGCCACCAAATTGGTCAGGCAGGATTTTCCCCTAGTAAAGATTCTATAAGCATCACAGAAGATTTTGCAGAACTTCAGTTCCTCTTTCCTGATTTTTCCAGTTGGTTGATGTGGGTAAAGTAACATTGTCAGTGGTCGTGTAACTTTGTCTCAAAATAGGATTTCCTACAGTTAAGGCTGTTTAGTAACATTCTGTGATATCAGATCATGTTCTTCCCTCTTGAGTTACATTCCTGGCTGTATCACCTTTAATTAGTTTCATGCTTCTGCAGTCTGCACGCAGGCTAGTTCAAACTGAAGGTGAGACTGTACCTTAGTTATAACCAGGATGTTGCTCTGCAATTATTTTAAAATTTAAAACATTAATTGCATAAAACTGACATAAAATTTACATAGAAAACAGGAACGTTTTCTGTTCAGGTATTAATTAAATTCTTAATTTTCAATATCCAGGTCACCTGTATGTTCATGCAGAATTATTTTTCTCCATTCACAAAGTATTTACACTTGTACAGGTTTTTGTCTCAGGTGGCTAGAAACTTTTCCTGGAGTTTAAGGAGGAATCCTGCCTATGCTAATCATAGCATGCAGTTTTCTACTCAAGGCTGAAAGATCCCATAGATAAAAGTCTCATTTGGAGACATGAGGACAGTTTTGGTGAATTTGAATTGCATGAGAGATGCAGCAGCACATTGCCTTCTCTGAGTGAGAGGTAATTTCTTCATCTAGAATAGTTCTTTTAAATGTATCAGTGTTATATTGGGAGAGGGAGAATGTTACTCCAAATATGAATTACCAGCCAGGCAGCCCCTGGGCACTGGCACAGTACAGCTGGCTGCTTCTTATTGTAAGAAATAAGTAACACGATTTGGAGTGCTGAATGCTACCTGAAAATTCGAGTTCATCCTTGTGTGCAGGCTCACAACTGGACCTAGCAGCAGGGTGCTGCTTCTTGGCTTGTATGGGATGTGAGTTGGTTCTTTTGGTGTTGGATTCTGCCTTTCTACCTGCTGGGGTTGTGTTGCTCTTCTATGTGGTGATAGCAAGCAGTCAAGATTATTGCAACTTTATCAGCACAATATCCCACCTGCTCTTATGAGGAAAGCATATTTTTCTGTGACACTCATCAGGCATATTGGCATGTTGCTGGACTTATAGTGTTTGTCCTGAATATAGGCAGTGAATTGTTAGGGAAATGTGTTCAGTTATACCCACTGATATCACTGAACTGGCTAAAGATTCAGCAATCAATAGGATCACCTTGCCTCTTACTCTGCTTAATAACCCCTGAGCTTAGGACTGAGACATGGTGGAAGAGAAGAAGAAAGTAGCTAATGCTGCTATGATGTACATCTGAAAGTATCCATTCTGAGAATGTAAGGTGCAGTAAATACCAAATAAAAACCAACCAAACAAAAACTCAAACAAAACAAAACAGACAAACAAACAAACCCACCAAAAAAAGCTAAGATTCTAAAAATGTTGTAGCTGGAAAGAATGTTTGAAAGGAATGTACAAAGTTAGGGATGTACAAAAATAAGAATTCCTTCTTTTGCTACCAGTTTCCAACCATCATAAACACCTTCCTAAAAATTCAAGGTAATTTCCAGAAAACAGCAAAGCCATTTGAAGCTGCTGTACATTTTGTGCCCTGGACCTGGATACTGCTGAGAGTCCCCCATCATCGGGGAGAGGGACTGAGAAACTATTTCATGACACTTTTCGTATGCAGCATCCAGAGAAAAGATAAATTGTCTAGGTTAACTTTATATCCCAGAGATTATTTCTGCATGAGGGTGTGACTCTTCGTTTCTCACACTTGTACATTTACTGCTGCTCCAGAGACTACAGAGTATAACACTTACAAGACGATCATGGGGGAAAAAACCCAACTTCTAAGTAAATAAAATTGTAAGTGAATCTCTGCAAGTGAGTGTTTTATCTTGCCCTCCTCTCTCCCATCATTCTAGAGTGCTGCCTTGTATGCTTGGCAAAACAGAACAATTTCATTTTTCCAATAGGGAACACTGTGTTCCCACTTTCTCAAGTCCTCTGTAAAAGTGAAAGCTGAGTAAATGCGGAATTTCTCTTCATGTGTAATGTTACTGTTTTGTATCTGTATTCATGGTTAAAAGAATTGCAGTTTCAGTTGGTTTATTTTGCCTAACAAGTCTTGTCAACCCTGTTCTCAGAAATACTGGCCATTTACTTTTCTATCCAAAGTGTTTCAATATGTCTGAAATAAGAATGTTTAACTTGGCTTGTTGAAGCCACCCTCAATTACATGTCAGTCAATTTGATATTAACTGCTTTTGTTTTCACCCAGATCTGTGTGGAGGACAGTTTCAGCTCTCTGCTGAACTCTTTTTCGTAATATATGTGACACGACTGCCTTGGCAGGCAGCAGCATTCAGAGTGTATCTGTGTGTTTGTATTCAGACAATAGGGTTCTGTAAGGTTCAGCCCAGGGAAAGCACTTGTGACCAAAACTACAATTCAGTCTCCCTTCATTAGGAGAATGTAGTTTTGCATGTTGCAAAACCCAGTATAATTTGATAATAAGTAGAATTAAGTAGGAACTATTTTCAGGTGATGCTTATGATTGCACCATGAAGTCAAATGCTCCAATATCTGCTTTCGTATGTTAGTTTGAGTAAATAACCCTTGGGAAGAATTCTTTTTTCTTTGTTTCGCCATGGTGAATTACTGAGGGATAAGGTATGTTTGTGTGGTGTCAAAGACTGAGCTGCAAGATGTGTTTCAATTTGGGCAGAACAGAAATCTCAGTCCACAATTGTTGCCTCCCTGAAAAACGTCAGCAGGTCGGAGCCATTGTTCTGGCTCTTCCTTGTGTTTCTTCTTGAAGATTAAGATCTTGAGGTTTCCTCAGTGTATTTTGAAACTTTATTTTCTGCTGTGAAAGTGAAACTCTTGGTTTCCATTTAGATATAATAACAGCCTTTGTCAAGTAGTTGTAAAAGCTTCCCTATGTTGTCTTATTATTACTTGTCCATGGATTTCTTTTTTAATGTGGGATCAAAGGCAACACGGTATTCAGTGGATGGCAGGGCTTTTTCCATTCTTTTGAGTGAGGGGGCAGAAGGTTCTTGAAATTTTACAGTTGTCCCAGGAAAATGTTCTGCAATTCCACTATAGCAGTGACTGTTAAAGTTCTCATTCTATGTTTTTGAGCTACCAACTTAGGTATCTCTTTTACATTGTGCTGTTTATTGAAGTTGTTTCTACACCTTAGGTCTGAGAAAGGCAATTTGTGCAGGAATTGGGTGTATGACTTGCCACCAGTTTTCACTAGATGTGTCCCTGAGGTCAGGATATCAAATACTTCATTTGTGCATAGCAGAGAACAATAAACATAATCATTGTTTCTTTATAAGGAAGAAATTCTTTACTGTTAGGGTGGTGAGGTACTGGAATGGGTTGCCCAGGGAAGCTGTGAATGCTCCATCCCTGGTGGTGTTCAAGGCCAGGTTGGACAGAACCTTGGGTGACACGGTTTAGTTGAGGTGTCCCTGCCCATGGCAGGGGGGTTGGAACTAGATGATCTTAAGGCCCTTTCCAACCCTAGCTACTCTATGATTCTTACAGAGTAATTACTTTATAATAACAATAATTACAATTATTAAAAATAAACCAAAGTAATTACTTTTTTTTTACATTGTTTCCCTGTGGGATTTTCTTGGTTTGTTGTTTTTTTTTTTTTTTAGTTTTTTTTTGGTGCTGAATACATATTTCTTCAGGCTACTTTGCAGCAGGTAGTGTGTAACATCTATAGAAATAACTGCTCACTCCTTGTTTTCATGGGATTCAGTTTAATGCTTTTAAATTGGTTTTAGTTTTTAGTTTTGTTTCTGGGTAGCAGCACTCAGCTATTCATTTTGTTGAATACAACTTGATTTTTAAGCACTTTTAAGGTAAATTTTATCATATTGCCTTGGTTCTTCCATTTAGTTAGTAATACGTCATGTTTACATACTGAGAATTACTGCTTTTGAGCATAGATGCATGAAGAGTATAGGCAGGAATATTGCATTATTTTCCCACAAACAGATAAGGGTAAAAAAAAAAGACTTCTGTACTGAAACTAGAATTACTGTGTAAAGTCTTATTTTACTGAAGAAGGAAAAATTGCTTTAGATTTACTGTTTTCTCTGAACTTGTTAAAAAACGGAGTTGCTAGTTAGCATCAGCAATTCATCATTGGCTGAGTTACAACTGAAACTATTCTGGGTAATTTTCAGTTTGTAGAAGTGCTCGGTTAGACCAACATTCATATTGCTGATGGACGCATTTCACTGTGTTACAGAATATGATGAATGAACAAATAGATAAACAAGGTCTTTAATCAGTCAAATGTGACAACTGGAATAATCGTACCTATTACCTTTTTGGAATTGTGTATATATATTATTGCTTATCTGTTTTCTGGGAAACAATTATCTCTAGGTTAATTGCTGTCTTTAATATAGTTATACCCTCCTCTGCTTTTTTTTTGTGATGCAGAGACAACTTGTCTGTTCTCTCTTGGGTGCTGAGCAGAATGTCTATGTGCCGCTTCTGCAGAAGGTAGTTCTCTTGTCACCAAACCCATCACTTGCCTAATTGTAGCAGGTTCTCCTATTGCTCTTTCCTTTTCAGATATTTAAAAGACCTGTAGTGTTTTTTCCCATGCTCTGAGTAGTTCTGAGGTAGTGAGTTGTCATTTTCCTAATCAGTTGTTTACATGGCTTTCATTTCATATCAGTTCCTTTTATCCACAATTGCATGTTCCCATAACTTACCATATTAGTCTGGTTAGAATCATAGTTTAGGGTTGGAAAGGACCTTAAGATCATCAAGTTCCAACCCCCCTGCCATGGGCAGGGACACCTCACACTAAACCATATCACCCAAGGCTCTGTTTAATCTGGCCTTGAACACCACCAGGAATGGAGCATTCACAACTTCCCTGGGCAACCCATTCCAGTGCCTCACCACCCTTACAGCAAAGAACTTCTTCCTTATATTCAACCTAAACTTTCCCTCCTTCAGTCATGAGACATTTGTGTTCAGCATGGAGAATCCATTATGTTAAAATCCATGTTTTTCTCCTTATGTTATTGGCAATTTTCTTCCGTTCAGGGCCCTCACCCATGAAGTTGACAAACATGATTAAGGCACCATTCATTCCTATGTTAGAGTGTTATTTCAGTTCTGACTGAAGGGTTGGTGATCTGTCATATCCCTGTTGCAGGCTTGCTGGTCTCTGTTGTATCAGTAATTTTTACAGATAAACCATGTACGTATGTTTCCCTAATTCAATAAACTATTGTTTTTATTTCTTCCACTCTTCTATCTTTACTGGCATTGCATGTGGAAATATTGAGGTGATTTTACTTGCTGCATCATTTCCCATCTAGAATTTATACTTTGCAACTTGATGGGGTTTTATTGCCAACTCTGTGCTATAGAGAATAAGAATTATTCTACTGAGTATCTTAATTTTTGTGCATTACTTTCTTAAAAGATGCCCACTAGTCTGTGTTTAGGACAAGCAATAAAAAATGTGAATAGCTAAAATGAATAAAGGTTTAAAACACCCAAGTGATTGTTTCGTATTTAGTCATATTTAGACTTACTACCTTTGGCAGCATTTCTCTGACCAGGTAGCAGAGGAAGCGTCTAGCTGAAATGCTGGCTTGTTAAGGCATTTTCATTGCTTCTATCATCCTTTCCGAAATTCTTTCCAGCTCTTCTATTGGAGATACTTTTTGTATTTTTCCTTACATTTTTGCTGATATTGTAGTCTATTGCCTGGCTCCGTATAATAAGTTGTGCTACAGGTAATGGTGAAAATTTTGTCTGACTCATGCCAGGAGAAGTAATTCATACTGCTAGGAGAACAGGGAAAAGGAAAAAAAGGCAACCTTGTGAGTTTGGTCTGAACTCTGTGCTAGTGTTTCACCCTGTGCTTGAATCTCCCCATGCATTTCCTGGATTGCTGTTGGATTTAGATACATTCAGTGGCTGGGATGAGCTCATTAAACTGTGCTTTGTGATACATGTTTATTTTCCCTTCTTTTATAAACCTACCTATAATACATGCATGCATTCATGTGTTCCCTTTTTGAAAATAGATGGCTTTAAATTGAATTAAAGGAAATTACTCCTTGTTAAATGACAAAGGCAATGAGAGCTCAGCAGAGCTCTTGACAACCCCAACACTGGCTTGTGTTAGCCTGTCAGAGTAGTGTTGTGTTGCTCCTCATCAGCTGGAGTCCTGTGCTTAGATGGTGGCTGGACCTTACATGGGTATGAATTGTGTGAAGGCAGTCAGGAGCTGCTTCTCCCTCCTTTGAGGGGCATTGCAGCTTCTGAGCTAAGTAAATGTATAGCATTGCTGCCAGAATAACATAGGGCAGGGTAGCCAAAAAACACAGAAAGGGAGAAGACAGGACCATGTCTCTGTCTCAAGGTCCACAGAAGGGGTGGCCGAGGTAGCCAGTCCTGTGGGATGCTGAGAAAGAGTTATTTTGCATCTATCTTGTGCATGCAGAACTGTTTTCTCTGGGTTAGTTTTTGAAATGCAATGTAAACTGCTGCATGCCCGTTCATCTCTCTTAAATTCCAATTGACATTGTCTAAAGGCTTGGTCAGTTTGAGCATGAGTTTTAGGGGGAGCTGGCATGTCCTAGCATCACACCTTTTAAATACAAGCCTACAGAAGCTCTGAAGCAGAAAATTTCAGTGCCCGAGCACCCACTTGTTATTGCAAGAATATGGTGAAGCATGTGTTCTAGCATTTGGCAAGTGATTGCAAACATAAACAAAGCAGTTGAATCAGACTATGGCATTTTCAAACAAAGCTCCACAGAGCTAAAGACACAAATATTTACTGCTTGAGCTCAAATCTGTTGCCTGGAAAGAAGATTCTTGTCTTTTTATGTTGACCAGGCATACAGTTGCGAAGGCAAAATGTAGAGTCCTAGTGAGCGCTGTCACGGATAGGTCTTGTTTGCCAGCCTGAAATAAGTTTTGCTTCCTCTGTCTCAGCATAGCCTGGCTAATATTTTCATACTTTGTAGCAGTTGCCAAACACAAGATGCTGTCTGTGCAATTCTCCCGGTTATTTTGGCTAGAAAAAGATAGTGCTCTGTAGAGCTCACCTACTGCTGATAGATCATTACATTAATAAGGAAAGCAGTTAAATACTGTTTAAATACTGGAAAGTACACATATGTTGAAGAGGTTGACAATGGAAGCGTAAGAGATGTAGCTTGAGAACTTTTTAAAGAGAAACATACTAAACGTGGCACTTGCACTGAAATAATCCAAATCCAGCCAAAGGCCACAAAATCTAGTTTGACAAAAGCAACAGTAGCTTTGTAATGCAGATGTTAAAGTGAAGGGTGCCATAGCTGTCCATCCAGCTTGCCCAGTTTCTGTGTTCTGCTTAATCACAGATGCCAGCCAGGGAGATTTTTGTGTCTGGGGAGGCATAACCCCAGACATGGGAAGGGGCAGGCAGTGTTACAGAAACTGCTGCTTCTTCTATGGCTGCTTCTGCATATGGGGACTCCCTTCAAACAGAATAGCCATCAATTTCTGACGAAGAAAGCACAAAAAGTTTGTTAATAGTAGTTTTAAATCAGAGGGCTGTCAGGCACCTGACAACTATTAGTTTGTTTTCACAAATGTGATCATATGAGCTTAAATGGCAGCTCTGTTAAACCTTCTTTTGCTTTTGAATTCATCTGTACACAACAGCATTAGGGAGCAATGGAAGTGGTATGAAAATGTAAACTGTCGAAGTCTACCCGTAAGGTTGAACACATATGTAAGACCCCTCCAATTCAGAAAGCACTTGAGCTTGTGATTGAGTCTTCATGCTTTTAATGGAACTAAAGTGTATCCTTAAGTGAAAACCACATAGCTTCTTTAAGTGAAAAACTTTAGTTTACAGAAGAGGAAATGGAAAGAACCAATTCTGGTATTTTACTATTCCTATGCTCCTAGAAAAAAGGTTGTGTTTTTTTTTTTTTTTTTTTTTTTTTTTTAGTTTTGCATGTATGATAATTTCAGTGTGCAGAGTTTAAAGAAAAAGATAATTTTAAATATATTAAAATAACTTTTAAGTTTCCTAGTGTGTATTTTACATCCCATTATTGAATCTGATTCTGGCATTTTGTGCTTTTAAATAATTTAAATTATGGTTCTATTTTATTTTTCTTTCATGGTTTGTTTCATTGGGAAGCAATAAATCAACTTTTCTGTAGTGTTAATTTGAAAAATAATGAGTCATTTAATTGAGATGATAATAATATGAGTTAGAAATTTTGCAAGGCATAAAAATTTAAGTTCCAGTATTTAACATTAGTGAATTATATATCATTTATATGTTAGAAAGATGGGTAGGCAGAGAGGTATTTGTTATATGTATATTGACCTATTTCTGTATGTGGATTTTATAAATTTCTATACGTGGATTTTTTAAAGCCTGTTGCAAGGCTTTAAAGCACTTGTTAGTTTTGCAAATTTAGAAGGAGATAAAAGAACAAGTTAATACTCATAAATAGAGATTGAAAGATGATTTGGCACAGACGAGCAATAGGACTTTATCTGCTAATTGGTTCTATCGACTGTAAGATGTAAGAATGAGAATTAGTTTAACACTAATGCTTTCTTTTTGGTACCTGAGACAATTTAAGCATGTCAGCACTGAGTAGTGGTGATAACTGACAGGAGAGAATCACAGTATTTCATGCCTAGTTGAAGAACAAGAATTTGAAAATGAGGACTGCTCGCAACAGGGAAAAGAATCAGTCACTCATTTAATTTAAAGAGCAAATGAGAGTACTTAAGCGCTGAGAACTTAAGTATATCTGAGGAAGTCCTTAAAAACATAGAGTGTATCTTGGCTATGGTTGAGCTGTTGAACTATCTACTCTCAGAACTTCAGCTGTTCTTACAGGTGACAGTGAACTTGAGAACACCAGTGCTGTAGTGTTATAGCTCTCCTGAAGTAGCCCTGAAATTTGTGACTTATGTTACAGAGAAGCCACTTTCAGCTTAATTTAGCCACCTAGCATCTCTTCAGTCTACTTACTGATTTGACTAGGTATTGTTTTACTTACACAAGACTTTATTTTCTAGTTATAAAACATGTGCTATGTTTTCTGCACTTCTCCAGATATTTACCAGTAGTCTTCTCAGTGTGTAGGCTGAAAGTCTGTGTGAATTCCTGATACATCCATGACTTCCATTCTTACTGATTAAACTGCCTTTTGTGTGTGTTGTGAGGGGTGCTGTGTTTTGATTTGAGAACTTTAACAATTTGCATTTTTAGCAGTTAATTGTGACTGGATGATTTGTAATTTGCCAAACTACCAAAAAAAACCCTTTACTACCATCCACTTTCTTTAATGACTGTTCAGATATCTTTATGGTTATTTTTAGAATTCCCATGAATTTACAAAACAGAACTTGGCTGAGGAGCAGCTTTGTGCAAAGGGACCTGGGGGTCCTGGTGGACAGCAAGCTCAATATGAGTGTGCAGCTGCAGCAAAGAAAACCATAAGGATGCTGGGTTACATCAGCAAGGGCATCACCAGCAGATATAAAGATGGCAGCATCCCACTCTACTCCGCACTTGTCAGGCCACACCTCGGGTACGGTTTTCAGTCTTGGTCCCCACTGTACAAAAAATGTGTGGACAGGCTGGAAGGGGGCCAGAGGAGGGCTACAAAGATGGTCAAAGGGTTGGGAAGCCATATGAGAAAAGGCTGATAGAGATGGGTTTGTTCAGCTTGAGGAAAGGAGGGCTCAGGGGAGACCTTGTCAACATGTTTCAGTAACTAAAAGGTGGCTACAAAGAAGAGGGAGACAATGAGTCATGAGGAAAAAACGAGGGGTGATGGGCACAAGTTACTCCTGGGGAGATTCCAGATGGACACTAGAGGAATGTTTTTCACAATGAGAACAATCAGCCATTGGAATAAACTCTTCGGGGAGCTGGTAGATTCCTCAGAACTGGACACTTTTTAAGATTCAGCTGGACAGGGTGCAGGGACACCTAGTCTTGGTTATGCTTTGCCTAGAAAGATTGGGCCATATGATCCCTGAGGTCCCTCCAACCTGGAGTTCTATGATTCTACGATACCTTAGGATAGTGGTACAGGTAATGTCATAAATGCAATTGAGACACAGATAAATGCTATGGTTAATGGGGCGTTTATGCATGTGAGCTGAGAAAAGATCAGTAGTTTTGTAACAGCTTACACTACCCCGAGATCACCCTTATTTATGGCATGGTTTGGGGGAAGGGAGCAGTGTTCGGACAAATTTTATATGGATGGAAAACATTGAGAAACATTTTATTTGAAGACCAAATTATTATGAACTTTAAAAAGCCATTTTTTGCCATACATACAAAGCCCTGCAAATGATAAAATTGTTTTAAAAATTTGAAGATTAGTCTTTCTGATTATGAATGGTCGTTTTGAAACATCACTTCTAGAATGAGGAACTTATTTTAAGGGCAATTGTACCTCCTGTGAAATAAATGCTTTTGATTATTTGTATCTGATACTGGATTTATGAGATTTTTGATTTTGAGGCTTACACATGAATTTGCTAAAGTGAGCTTCAACGTTTGATAAAGTTGTCTGTGTATGATTATAGCAGGAATTTTTTATGTGTATTCTGTCAGATTTTATCCTAAATCTGAAAATGATAGGTACTAGTATGTCAGCAGTTTAGTACTCGGCTATATTTCTTCAGTTACAAATGTAATAACTCCAAGGAAAGCTAATGGTGACCTTCAAGTGTGAACAACACTGAAACATTCTCTAGTTTGCAGTTATATCTCAAGTTATATAGTACACCTACAAGCTGTTAATGATTTCTATACTGTGAGTTGATCTAATTTTGATTTTGGGGGTTTCAGCTTAGGGCAAATGGATACTCTTGACATTCTTACGCTAGGGCAAGTTTAGTGAGACAGTTATTATCTATGCTTTCTTTTTCCTAAAATGTACATTTCATGTGTGTATGTATGACCAAAATTCTTGTTTAGGGCAGGAAGGCATCACCTCTCTTGACACAATAATTAGAAATGGAATAATAATTAAATGGAATAATAATTATATGATGTGTGAAAGTACCTTTCCACATTTGCCATTTGTTTAAAATTGACAATATTTACTGCACATTGCACAGAAACTGGGGCAACTTTCAATTATAATAGGTCGTACTTCTCATTCATAAGGCGATTCTGATCCTTTTACTTATGTTGGAGAGACCCAGACCCAACATATGCCCAGAGTAATACTTGGGAAATGGTTTGTTTGTTCCCTTCTTAAGATGCCAGGTAGAGGATTTCTAAATAAACTTCTTGGAAAGTATCAGAAATACAATTGATTTTCCAGGGACTTTGGGTTTGGAAGAGGCAAAGACCCCACAGAGGTCAGTAGCCTCTTGGGCCAGTACCTGTCAGAATCCTGAGAGTGGAGTCAAGGCATGAATGTCATACACAGTGTGTGAAACTTGACAAATGTGCCACAGTTGTCAAATAACTTGACTGAACGAAGGTGAAAGAGAGCAAAGTGTATCTGTTTATGTTAATCACATCATTTGGTGAACTACTCAAAAGGCGCTGAAGTGCTACGTTGAGGAGTCCCAAAAATTCTTAGAAGAGTGACACATATTCAGGCTGAAAATATCAAGAGAGCTATAGTTGTTTAAATGGTAATACAGTAATAATTATGATTGTTATAAAACCAGTCATGGGTGTCTTGAAAGAGGAATTCTCTGATTTGAACTTTCAGCATCACTGGACATCACTTTTGTCATCACTTTCCTTAAAATAAAATAAAAATGACTTGCATTGTGTTGTACATAATATACTTGATCATTGATAATGTGATTAATTAGATCACTCAAGTTACTCAAGTTATTCATAATCAGTAGAGAGAAATAGTTATCTTTAGTGCACTGTTTACATCTACCTGAATGTAAAACTCTTAAGATGTCTACAGCAGTGCAAAATAGGTGAAGTGTACCCCAGGGGTTTCTTGTTCTGCCAGTTAGAGTGTGAACATGTGGCCAAACTCATGTGTTCCTTTCCATGTTGTGTTCCTATGTGTATGTTATTTAGATAGCTGAATAGAAATGCGGAACACAGCATATCTCGATGGTGGTGTAACACTCAAATGTTGTGTTTAAATTAATTTTTCAGGCAAATTAAATGGAATATCTGAACTTCTGTAGATTTCTTTCTGCTTCAAAATAGAAAGGCTATTTTCATATGGGTATTGAAATGTCAAAGGGTCATGTAGGCCATCCAGCTACAAACCCATTAAAATGAGAAGCTTTTTAATCTTGAAATAAGTAGAACATGACCAATGAGAGACACAGCTCTGTCATCTTTTACTCTGTTGTGTCAGTTAAGAGGAGATACACTGAGCAATGTCTGTTCCAAAATAAACCCTTCATAGCCTTTTTTTGATTATATTTTTGCCTTTTGATTGTGAATCTTTGCTGATTTACTCTTTTCTCTTTCGAAATACTATCAACTGTGAAATGATCCCTTTATCCCTTTATTATCTTTTTTTAAAAGAAAAGGTCAGTGAAGACTGATGCCAGCAGTGCATTAGCTGCTTTGGGATACTTAAATGCATCGACTGTAGCTCTCCCTTGTGGTGAAGTACTGGACCAAGACGTCCTGGTTCCCTGCTTCCTATTAATGTGTTTTTGGAATAATCTCTGACTATTCTTCAGGCACCTTCAAGCTCTTTGAATTTCATTTCCTGCCCCTATGCTTTCTGCTTCTATATTCTCTTTCTGTGGTTTTATTATTTCTTATGAAACTGTCACCTTAATTTCCAGTACTTTCCTCATGTACCCAAAAAGGCCCATGGTTTGGTCAAGATCATCTGTTAACCTTTTCTTTTTTCATGGCAGAAAAATATGCATTTCCCTTTCAGAGATTTTCCCAAGATTTATTTACTGTTTCTTGAGATATATCCTGCTTAATCTGCTATTTTTTTTATTTGCCATTATACTTCCATCTTGTATTAAAACCATTTCCCTTTCCATTTATTTACAAGGTTCTCATTTTCCTGACTCAGGCAATTTGATCTGAAATGCATAAAATTAACTTCCTGTTGCTCTTCAACTGTTTTGTAAACAAAAAACAGATAGGTGATTGAAATGTATTTATGAAATATGATCAATAAAAACTAAGTTATATTTCAATCAGATAGAAGCTCAAAAGAAGAATTATAAGACAGTCTCTGAAAATGAAAGTTCATGTTGGTGGAGCTGATTAAAAACATGCTATAAAAGGAATAGGGAAATATTACAATCATTTTTTTTCAAGGCTAACAGAAGTTTTCAATTTCTAAAGGCAATCTTTGCCATTTCAGTTTTTAATAGACCTATCAAATAGGGGTGATATTTCATGACTGGTGAACAGTAGATGTACTAGCCCTGTTTTAAGAACAGTACACCAAGTCCTAGAAAAAAAAAAATGAAGGAAAGAATAATTAGACAAAATGAAATAAAATGCATCGTAGGCTAGTGCAAGACTAATTTTATATGACTAGAAAGGAGAAGAGTTAATTTACCAGAACTCAGTAAAGCATTTAATATAATGTCATGTAGGAAATAATTTGTTAAATTGGAAAAGATTGTTGTAATTGAAGAAATTGTTTTATTGGAATGCAATAGTGTTGAGTTCTGGTTTAACTTTTACCGTTTTTTCTTGATGTAACACCTTGCTTAGGCCAAGGGAATAGTTATTCCTTTCCTCTTTGAAGCCTTACCTGCCTGAAAACTTTTTTTATATAGTGGAAGTCTTCCAAGATTGAGAATAAACAACCCAGTTCCTTCAGGCTTTTCTGAAGAGCCTTTTTCTTGACTTCTAACAATTTATTGCCGTGTGTTTGCTGGTGATGATTGGGTCCTTATTACATCATTTGCAAATCTCTCAGATTCAGATCTCTCCTGGAAAACTGCTTTCTCTCCAGTTATCCTCCAGCTTGTTGCATTGGGTTAATCCATCCCAGGCATAACATTTACAACTGCCTTTGTTGCTTTTACAGATACAGTGTTGAAAAAATGAAGGCTATGATGTTGAAGGCTATGGTGTTCCATTTGGCCCATTTTTCTAGGTTAACCTCTGAATAGCAGACCCACATTTCAGTGTATCAAACACTCCCATCATCTTGCTAAAGATGAGCATTGTCTCATCATCTGTGTCATACATTAAACACTGTTTGCACTAGAATCATTCCTGGACAATGCAGTGTTAACCAGATGCAGCTGGACTTTTTTAGTGTTTATCACTGCCTTTTGAGCCCAAACATCCTGGCAATTTTCTGCTCACATTATCACTTCTCTCTCCAAACCATATCCTGCCAATTTGTATATCCCACCATGGGATCATATTGAAGGCCTTGCTAAAATCAAGCTAAGTGGCAGCCCTTAGTCTATGGCAGTTCAGTGCAGTCACAGAAGGCAATCAAGTTGGTCAGGTATGATTTAGCCTTAAGTAGATTGATGATGGCTGTTCCCTTTTTCTACTCATCAAGAATCAGAAGCCTTTCCTGATAGAAAAAGCCTTTCAAACATAGTAGAGGGCAACCTTGCAATGATATTGACAAGCTTCCTCAATAACTTTAAATGTGTCTGATGAGATCTATTGCAGTTATGTGAATCCAATTGGCCCAACTTCATCTTCTTTTAAGGTAGATAATGCTTCAGTCCCTGGACTCTGATAGTTGGCTTGGGGATCTTGGATTGGGATAGTTGGATTGAGGGCTAGTGACTGAGATAAAGAAAACACTAAGTACCTCAAACTTATGCCACTAGGTTCACTGTCCCACTGATGAATGGACCTATGTTCTCTTTAGCCTTCCTTTTTCACCATTGTATCTGTAAAAGATTTCTAGTTGTTTTTCACATCCTTTCCTAATTTTTTACCTGAATTTAGGTTTACTTCATCCCTGTGTGGTTAGGCAATATCTTTGTATTGCACTCAAATAGCGTGCTCCTTCTTCCACTATCCCTATGCTTCCTTTCTGCACCTGTGGTCAGCCAGGACTTTGTTCATTCATGCTGGCCTTCTACCATGCTTGTTTGACATTTGTTTGCTACAGCATCAAGGACTGTCCTCATACTTTGAGGAGAGTGACCTGGAGATCAGTAAGTTCTTGACTTACTTGCTTCCTACAGGATGCTGCCAAGCATGTCCCTGAATGAGCTCATATTTGCTCTCCTGAAGTCCAAGGCTCTGGTTCTACACTTTGTCTTGCTGCCTTCTTTCAGGGTTTGAACTGTACAACCTCACAGTCCCTGCAGACAAGGCTGTTGTTGACTTTTGTATCTTTAACCAGTTCTTTATTTGTGAGAGACAAGTTTAAAAGTTCCCTAGTGTGCTTTTTGCCTAAACTGCCTAGTCTTCCAAACAATTTCCTTCACAGTTTAGGAATTAAGAGTGTTGAAACTGTTCCCAATTGTTGGTTTTCATGCAATCGCTCTGTTTTCAACAATGAGATAGTTTATTGTAACTGAGCACAGTGGTCGTAGCTGTGGGCTACCAGATGGTATTAGTGACCTGAAACACTCAGTTTTTCCTAGTGCAGACATAGCTGAGGGTTAGTCTCCACAGCCTGCCATGCAGGCAGTTGACTGAAATTGTGAAATTTGCTATACCAGCTAGTGCCAATGAAAAAAGAACACACGTCTTTGTCCTGTGAAAGCATATATATATAAAGAATTTCAGTCAGAAAGTTGTTCAAGATTCGTGTTTTCAAATAAACAACTTCTTTTATATGAGTATGTGCAATGTTTCATGGTAAGCTAACAACAAGCAGCACTGCAACAAAGTGTGAGAATGCATGCTGTAATGATAAAGTTAAGAATCTTTTCCTCCTTAAATAGATTCACATCTGAAAAGTGAAGGCAGGTTTCTTGAACCTGTCTCCAAACTGTTCCCTGAGGATTACATGACACCACTGAGATTTTGTGGTGATAGGATACAAGGACTTACACTTCTGTATAATCAATTCAAATCCACTCTGCTATCAACAATGTGGGAAAGATCCTTGCCTAACTAAAAATATGATACTTCATGGAACTTCAGGCATCTAACTTCTAAATTATTAGTAGCTTCTTGCTCTGTATGCATTAGGAATTACTTGCCATTCTCATTTTAGTTTCACAGGTACTGTGAGCATATATGCACATAATGCTTTTGGCTGTCCAGAAAATATTTCATATGCATGGTATAGGTGGCTTACAGTTCCCACAGAGATCCTCTGCATGGATACATATGGAACGTGGGTGCCAGCTTGGCCTGAACTTGCTCTTAGCTTGTAAATGCCATTGGCATGGTGCAGCTTCTTGGTTACGAGCTCTGCCTGAAGGCGAGTGGCTGAGGCTGAACTTTGGGGTTAGCTGTGGTTACTTAGCCTTGCACTGAGTGGAGATTCACATCAGGTCAGCTTAGAAAGTCAGGAGAATGAATGCTTGCCTGCAGGCGAAGATTATACAGATGCCAGAGTGTCATTTTTGATGTCCGATAATGTTTGTGTCCAGGAACTTCAATGCAGCTGTTTCTACTAAGTGAGATTGAAAGGGAATCTTCAGTGACTACTAGCATATGATCTATTTTTCTGCATTAACTTAACTCTAATTAAGCCACTGAAATGTCACATATCAATAACATTGACTACAATCTTTCTCTCCCACCAAAACATTAATTTCCTAACAATTTTGTTTTGATTTTACATTTAATAACATTTTCAAAGCCTTTGTTTCTTCTTACTGCTCTATTTTCCACTCAGTTCAGTGCTTACCTTCATGAACAGGTAAAAGATTACAAATTACCTACATAGGAAGATTTAAAAGACCTGGAGGATCCCAACAGTTAGGATAAAATTGTGCTACCATTTTAGGGTGGATTTTTGTCACTTTGTTTCATTTTCTAGAACATAGTTTTGCATATCATTTAACAATTGTAGCCTTAGAGTGATCATTGTTAAGATTCTATAGATTGTTTTAATGTTTAATTATTCAAACCGTCCATTTAGAGAATCTCCAAGTTTCACACAGTCATTAGAGCAGATCCCTCCCTTCTTTTATTAGGTTGCAGCTAACTTTTAATTTTAAAATAATATTTACATTTTTACATTGCAAATAATATGTCCAGAAGAAAACCCAGATGACTTTTTTTTTCTTAGTAGGCGTAAATCTGAATTGATTAGAAAGGAATTAAAGAAGATGGGAAAAAAAGCTGGTGTATTTTCTTGTAGAAAGGAATTTTTTTTTTTGTTTTAGGAAAATAATCCATTCTTCTCAAATCCACCAATAGCTGCATGGCATTCTTTCCTTCTCTTTGTTTTGTTTCATTGCTTGTCCTTGGAAATACACGAGGGAGCGGGAATCTTGTCATTCAGCTACCCATGTTTCCTGGGATATGCAAGGTTTATTTATTTGTTTTGGAAACACAGGAGCTTTATTAGGGTTATTCTTGGGCACCATGCTCTCTCCACATTTTTCTTTCAGGACCAAATGTGCCTTTTCCAACTTTCTATGAGTACCCAGGAGTTTCACAGAGCACCTGCAATCAGAATCAGTAGGTACTAGGAACTGAAATGAAATTTATGTTTTTGTCTTCCTCATAAACTTGTTGGTCACAAAGGTACTGCTTTTTCGTATGTCTCTGAACAGCATCTCACACAGTGAGTTTCTGCTCAATGACTAGAGTCTTTAGGCTATGTCTGTACTAATAAATGAATAAATGCCAGGGAATGTTCCTAGGCAGCAGAACCCAGTTGTCTGTACAGCTAAATTGTTAGCATGGTCCCTAATATGTTTTTGGGCTAAGTCAGCTAGTGCTCCCAAATATTCCCACGCACTGCTTAGGAGTTAACCCAGGTCATTGCAAATTCCCGTTAGATAGTCTGAATGCTGCCACCCTGTTTTGGTAACTAACTGAGCTTAATAAAGGGTCATGGGCTGTTCAGTGCCAATTCACTTCAGTGGCCCCAGCACACTTCACTTTTTAGTGCAGATACAGTCTAAGAGCTTTTCCCAATTCCCAGATGTGTGTCTCACTGATACTCTAGCTTTACGTCAGAGCAAGACCCAAGAACTCAATATTTTCTTCAGATTTTCCTCCCACGTCTTGAGGCTTCCAAAGAAAGAAAATAAGTCTGCTGGCTGGAAAGTGACCATAGCAAGCACCAGACAGGTCCATGGTCTGGTCAGGGCCAGGGCTTAGATGAAGGAGCGCGCAGCAGAAAGCACCTGCCATTCCGTAACTCTGTAACCTTACATAACATAACATGTCCCATTCTGAGCATAAAACAATTATTTCAGTTTTTGTTTCCTGTATTAAAATGGAGGAGTCTATATCCTATTGGGAAATCACTTGTATTGCAGGAAGCCTGTCATTCTCTTCAGGACCCAATGTACCAGAAGCCTTCCCTGTGATCCAACAACTCACTGCACCTGGCATATGAGGGCAGGAAGTGTGAATGAACCAAACTGTGGCAAGCTGAATGCAAGAGAAATGAATGAGCTTCATCCTGTCTATCTGGGATCCCGTCTGTGAACATTTATATCTTAATTACAGGGCTAAAGTCACCTGCACACCTCTACCAAAAATGTGACATGCACAATTTTTCCAAGTTTACACAGATTGACTTATGTTTTGCATAGAGCAGCAAAGCACAATACATTTGTCTTTGAAGAGTTGTAACTCTTGACATTGCCAAGTCAAACAGTGAAATCCCAGCCTCATTAAAGTGGGCAGCAAAGCTTCTGTTGTCTTTGATGGAGTAAGAGTTTTATTCCTGTTGGATTTTTGGGTTTTTCGGGGGGGGTATTTTGGATTTGTGTTAACATTGATGTTCCCATACAGTGTGGTAACTAAAGATGGCTGCTTATTTTAGCAGTGATTCATCTCTTCCAAACAGATAGTATTACTTCATCTCATCACAGGACTTTTCAGACCCTTTTTGACCATTAAAGGTCCAGACTAGTTCCCACACAAGTCAGTAATACTTGGATCAGATCCAAAGAGATGTTTGGCTTTGTCTAGCTTATGCTGACATAGTACAAATGCCTGGGGAATTTTCACAGCATTATTTGACCTTTTGCAAGAGCTTTTAGAGTGAATATCGGAGAACTATGTTTTTGAGAGGGCATTGGTTCTTGTGTAAACCTCTGGGATCCATGCTTTAAATCTAATTTTTGATATGACTTCAAGCATCTTTCTCTGCATTCTGCTTTATAGACTGAAGGGCTCAGTTGGAAAAGATAGAATGTTTCAGGTTCCAGAGGCAATGTTCTTATAGTCAGAATGATTTAAGGATGTTGGCAAGGTAAATTTTGTGATACCTTTCTTGGACCAAATAGTGCATACCTGAGTCAGATTATGAGATTATGAAAAACTCTTATTCTTCTCTGATAAGCAGTGAAGTATATGTAGGTATCTGTGTTTCAACCAGGCATGCTTAACTCATTTTATAATCAGTGGTGATACATAGGCATTTCTAATGTGCAGTTTGATTTAGACATTTACTTGGGGTGGTGAATCATGCTGTGAAAGGGCTTATTTCTGTCCATCAGCAGTGCTGGAGGTTTGGGGTACCGAGCTCAGTTGCAGATGTCTGCATTGTGTGCATCTATATTTAGTCAAATCAATCCCATCCTATTGTGTCACACATAATGGATATGATTAACCATTATCTCATTTTCCAAGTCAGTTCTGGTGTCAACATGAGTGTACTCCATTACAAGCCATCAGATTGTTTTCTACAGTGCTGAATGACTAATGTTTAAATTTTTTGAAGAAAAATACACCATACTGACATACATTATGTTTCCTACTTGCGGGTTTCTTCTGGAGCTTAAGTCAGAAAGATCTAGTGTAGTAATGTAGACTATGCACAACAGGAGAGAGCATGCTTAACAGAAGAGCTCCCTCCAGATCTCATTAGTGGTAGAAATGTGAATGAGTCATACTCCTGAGTTCTTTTAGGGAGTATTTGGAAGTGTCTGGGACAGTGTGCTCAAATGTGTTGAACAGAGATTTCCTGTGGCCTAAAAAATGTGTGTATGGTAGTTTTAGCAAGGATCCTGTAATGCGCTCTAATGAATAGCTTGACAAGAGAACATCAGAGAAGTTGAAGCAGAGACATACTTGTGGGGTTGCCCTTGTATTGTGTTGGCAGGTGCTCACACATGAATGCACCTGCACAACCAGTTTTTACTCTCTGAAGTTAGACAATACTAATGACACCTGCAAAATAATAAAAAAAGGAGTATGTAATTAAAGGAATTTCAGGTCTGGAAAGGGGATTATGTCTCCCCTGCTCTGACTCATCCTGCCTCATCGCAGGCCCTGAGTAAAAGGCCACTGCAGGAGGTCCTGGCCAGGCAAGTCGTTCCAGCAGAAAATGTCATGTGTAGGGCAGGTGGTATGAATTTTGTTCCTTTATGAGCTGAGCCACAAACTGAACTGCTTGCTTTGGAAACTGAGATGATAAAATACCATGAGAGAACATTCTACGAAACCTCTCAAAATGAAGCCTATGGTCACAGTCATAGGAGACCTATATTTTTATACATGCTTGCCTTAAAATGGATCAAAGTAATGGGACATATATAGAGAACCCAGTGACAGCTGTGATAGTTGATGACTGGTTTTGATTGCCAGTTTGTCATCTTTCAAAGAATGTTTTTGTGACAGATGGTGCTCCTAGAGGTATAGATCAAGATCCTTCTAAGTTCTTCTGAGCCTTCCTGATGAGGCAGCCAGCAAAATAAGAATTAGGTTTTAGATGTTGCATCAGGAAATAGCAGCATAACCTGTGTCATAGAATGAGTGAAATTTATTTACTTATACATAGTAACTTCAAAGAACTTCTGTCATGTCATTGAATTTAGTGCATCTGAAATGGATGCGTGTTTTTATTCGGTGTCAAAAGGGGTTTCTGTGTACGCAATCATGACCAGATATGGGATATGCAAAGCGCTGTGCCTGCCCATCACAAAAGCAATTTCAGAAGCTAAGGAAATAGAATATAAACAGTGATATTTCACAAAGCACAGGACATTTATTAGTTCTCCAAACATTTAGGGCATACTTTAATCCTAGCAAAACAGGTGATTTGGGAACCTTATTCAGCTTCTGATAGTGTTCAACATAAAACCACCCTAGACATATCAATGCCTACTGCCACATAAATGTAAGAGACTGCATTTTACTACAGATTTATTTTATTATATTTATTATTCAATTTCTATATTTTTGCTTTTTTAAACCCTGAGGAAGATCATACTATTGCTTAGGGATCTGGTAACACAATGATATTGTTTCCAGAAGCAGAAGCAGACAGAAATTGATTGTTACATTTCAGGGCTGCTAACACCAAGTCTGAGATGCTAAGTCAAGGCTTATTTTTCCTTTTGAGGCACAAAAATGGCAATTTGGCAACTAGTTTGTGACCCTGAAGATTAGGATTAAAATGCGTCCTTTTGATGCTGAGCAAAGTACTTAGACACCGTCAGCTTTGTATGAGTGGGCCTGCAGAGAATCCCACATTAATATTCAGGTTTTGCTCCATGCCTGCAGTCACTAAAACCTTTCATTTCGTTGCTAGTGAGCTTCAGGACAGAAAAAGAAGTTCCCCTAGAAAGCCAGCTGCTTCATCCATTAAGTTCCTTTGGTCCTATCCCAAATCAGTGGGAAGTTTTTCCTTTGTTGTCTGGTTTTGGATTTGAGTTGCTGTTTTGAGGGAAGAAATATAGCTTAAATTGTTACTTTTTGAGTGAAACAGAATTGGCAAATAGATATAAAGCCAAATAGATGCTGTATATCCCTGTTAGTTCCAAGTTCCAGGTAATGACATCTGCAGTTGACTTCTTTTCTCCCTTGAAAGACTTACTCAGTTGGGATCTCAGCTTGTAGGTTTACAGTGTTTTTGTGGAAGTGATAATAGCTGTAAGAAGCCTTTCCTGGGTACAAAGTTGCATGAGTTTTGGCAAACTAAGGAAATAACGTGTTCAAACTGCTTCCTTACATGTTACTGATGGTGCCTGTGATTTCATGTGAAAATAATGAGAATGCTTCACCACCTGCTATTTCATTGACTTTTTTTGTGCTGCACACAGAGAGCCAGGTTGGTTGTAGTACGGCTGTGAGTAGAACTGGTGTAATCCTGTTATGCCAGAGAGGCACTGAAGCTTCAACATGGAGCTGTATATTTGTTCCATTTCTCGCAGTCCATTTATCCACAGTGGTTCCTATACACAAGCTTGTGCAGCATGTCTGTTGGGGACTGGCATTTCAGAGATGTGTATCATCAGATCCATAAATCTTTCACTGTTCTGGAGAAGCACATTTAGACCACCTCACTAGTTACTGTACTTATGGGAATGGAGAATACAAGAGATGATTTTATTTTTCTCTATATCTCTGTAGCTGTTTGGTGGTACAGCATAAGGACTCCCTGCTCTCTGAATATGCAGAGGTGATGAGTTTGGACTGAGTACTTTCACTGACATTGAAATACAATTAAATATTTTGTAGGGCACAAGAATTCTTCAAGTAAAACAAGGAACACAGAGCTCATAGAGAACATAAAGTTTTTTTCTCTTTCACTGAGGAAAACTTGATTTAATGACACAAAAGAAGATGGGGGACATAGAGCCAGAAAAGGCCTCATTGATAGTGCACAACCTTGGAGTGTGTACGATCCAAGTTCAGGCCATCTCTGACACTCATGGATTTTCATTTTGCAGAGAAACATCCAAGATCATACACTGTTTCAGGAAACTGAATCTGTATTCTTGAGTCATTTCCTGACCTGAGGTCCTGGTTGTTAACTTTTTCTTCATTTTTCTCATGCTCTCCCCTATTTAAAGAACATTTTTTCCCCTTTGGATCATCTGGCTGCCATCTTGTCATTTTTTAAGTGCCTTAAATAATCCAGGTGCCAGCACGAGAAGTATGTTTATGAGTCAGATTTCTTACATTATTTTCCTTCTTGTCAGCATGGCTTCCTGATACAGCTGTGGAATGATAACACAACCCTTTTAGGTCATCAAACCAATTTTTCATGGGCCTGTCCAGCAAGTCCTCCCCAGAATGCTAAGAGTTCATTCAGTTTTCTGTAAGAAAAAAATCTCCAGTGAGGACTGATACTGTTGATGATGTTTCAATTATATTGTTTGACATTTGGTATTATTTATTTTGATTACTTATTTCTTATTTTAATTAATTTTAAAATATTTTTTCCTTTCCTGCTTTGTTTTAGTTTGTTTTTCTCATTTTTTGTTAGTGGAAATGAGTTAAAAACTTGAAAAGTCATACCTTGGAGGCAGCAGAAATGAAAGAAAATAATGTGGTCTCTGCCTTGGGATAGCTTTTTTCTCTAATCAATTTTCAGTAAGTTTAGCATCCTTTCAGCAAGTTCATTATTGCTACTCTAAAGCTGTCATGATTGTTCCAGCAATTGCAGTAAGCAACAATTTCAACAGAGGCACAGTATACATGAAAAGCCATGCAAAGGAAGGCTGAAAGGTTAGACCATGATAAATAGACTGTTATGTTTGATCATGCAGACAAATGGAATGTAATGTATGAGACTTGCTTTCTCCCTGTTATGGCAATGAAAGACATTGATTTTCTCAGAAAAGATGAGGCTGACACAGCTTATAAGCATACTTTTGCTATTACTGACCTATCTATAAAAATGACATAAACTATGAGGAAATACAGTAAATTCATTTAAAATCTCTAGCCTGATTTTGGAAAGGTTTGTAAGATGTGTAGTTAATGACCACTGTATAAACAAATGAATAGAGAGCAGGAAGAAATATTATAATTTATATATGAAGACCTGAGAACAAAGTCCCTATATTTTGTGCCTGTACATAATTCTAGCCAATTCCATACAGAATGAGAAAATGAACATGAGCCAGCTACAGTGTGTGCTTGCAGCCCAGGAAGCCAACCATATTCTGTGCTGCATCAAAAGGAGTGTGACCAGCAGGTCAAAGGAGGTGATCCTGCCCCTCTTCTCTGCTCTTGTGAAACCTCACCTGGAGTATTGTGTGCAGTTCTGGTGTCCTCAATATAAAAAAGAACATGGAACTGTTGGAACAAGTCCAGAGGAGGCCACGAGGATGATCAGGGGAGTGGAGCACCTCCCATATGAAGACAGGCTGAGAAAGTTGGGGCTGTTCAGCTTGGAGAAGAGAAGGCTGCGTGGAGACCTCATAGCAGCCTTCCAGTATCTGAAGGGGCCTACAGGGATGATGGGGAGGGACTCTTCATTAGGGACTGCAGTGATAGGACAAGGGGTAATGGGTTAAAACTTAAACAGGGGAAGTATAGATTAGTTATAAGGAAAAAGTTCTTTACTGTGAGGGTGGTGAGGCACTGGAATGGGTTGTCCAGGGAAGCTGTGAATGCTCCATCCCTGGCAGTGTTCAAGGCTAGGTTGTACAGAGCCTTGTGTAACATGGTTTAGTGTGAAGTGTCCCTGCCCATGGCAGGGGGGTTGGAACTGGATGATCTTAAGGTGCTTTCCAACCCTAACTATTCTATGATTGTATGATTATGTTCTCTTCTGCATGTTTCTTCTCAGACTCTCTTGTAATGCTTGTCTTTTTTCTCCACAACCCTTTCCATTATTGTCTGAATAGAAAACACAATAACCAAAAGCATGCCGAACTCAAAAAGAGTGAGTTCTTCGACTACATTTTTTAATTAACTTATTGTAGTGCCACAGATCGCACTGCTTTAAGGGGACACAAAAGGTGCTTCAGTAAGAAATTCATCCATTCTGAAATTAAAGGTAGACTTAAATGAATCAATTCACTTTTTTTTTTAAATGATAGCTGAACTAGTTTTTGTCCAGTGAACTTGGCTCAGATGCTTCCCATCATTATTACTTATTTATAGGTAAAATGGAATGTATTTTTAGAAAAAAAAAAAACAACCATTCTTTGCTTACAAGAGTTTTTTATTTAGGTCACGTAAAAAGGAGTGGGAAATTTTATGCAATATACATGAAATATGAATAAGGAAATGTAGTTCTTGCTGTGTTTCTAAAGATACAGCTCTAGATTGAAGCGGCAATGAGATTTGTAGCAAGGTGAGGAGAGAGTAAGTTATACCAACCACTGGCTTCTTTCAGCTAAATTCAGCAAAGCTGTAGGTGCTCTGAATAGCTTTTTCTGCTTCCACAAATGAATTCATCTCATACTTTTTTCCTTTTTGTATTAAATACTGGCATGTGGAATGCTTTCACTTGGGTTTTCTGAGTGGAGATCATTTTCTGTTACTTTTCTTGTATGTGGAGTTATCAGGCATCTCTATAAGAGTTTTTCTTTGGGCAGAGTGAGGAGATTTTGGTTTTTGGCATAATAAACTAAAGTTTAGACTTTGGGATGGTTCATTTCCTCTGCTTACTGCAGAAAAAAACTATTCAGGGTGACCTCTGGAGTCTTGAACAGTTGGACTCATGTTGAACAAGCAGTTGAATGGGTTGATTAGATACTTTCTAAAATTGTCCAATATGTTTGCTTAATATTCTTTTATCAGTGTCGTATTGCACAAATTACTAGATTAAATGATAGGACTTCTTTTTTTTTCTCATTCTCTCCTAGTTGATGTTCCACGTTATTATTTGCATATGAGACCATCTTGCATCAACTGTTTTTTTTCTGTGTACAGAAACTGATGTACAACAAACCAGTGAAAGTCAGAGCTCAGCACTCAGCAAGGAGAACTCAAGCCACTGGCTTCTGCTCCAGCAGGCCTCTGAGTGGAGTGGCCTTGACCTGTGTTGCTCTGCTCCTTAACAGAGGGTTTCCAAATATTTGAAACCCAGTTTGATGATACCTTGTGTGAACATAATTACCTTACTTTATCCCAGTCTATTTTTTTTAAAAGTAAGTTGTGGATTTTTATTTCACCCAATCTGGCCAAAGCAGAAGTTGACTTTTTTGGGGTTTTTTGGAAGATCAACACTCACATGGATTTTAGGTAGATTTTGTTGTACTTGTGTTGTGAGACGGATTTTTAGTGTAATGCAGAGAGAAATCTACTGAGTGGAACAGAGCTGGAGACAGGTAGCAGTGGTTTGGTTCTCAAATTCAGTTTAAGCTTGCACAGCCTGAAGTACTTCAGAGCACCTTTTACTTGCAGAGGTGATGTTGAATTGATTCTTTTCAGTCTCCTTGTATCTACTTCATTTCTGTATGTTCATGGTGGTGGTAGGTGAAATCAGGAATCTGCATCAGGAAGATCCATCTGTTACCTGTCATGTTCTGATTTCTCTGCATTACCAGTAATTGTGAAAGCTCAGTCAAAAAAAAAGAAAAAAAGGAGGAAAGAAAACCGAATGCTTTAAAAGGCATAGAGAATGAATGTATTTTTATTAGCTTAATTAAACAATCTTCAGAAATAATTTCTTCAGTGGCTAGAAGAATAAAAATTTTTGTTCCTTTTTTTCTCCCCCTTTTACTCTGCAGAGAAAATAGTGGTTGTCTGGCCTCAATTTCATATCCATGTTATTACTTTAAAAATGGTCAGCAGCACTAGAAGTTAACCTGCTCTTTGCACAGGTTTGCTTGCTATGGCATGTGTGAATGGAAATTTGTCACTTTTAGAAATAGGATGTGAACCCAAGCTTTGTGTGGCAAGTCCATCTAGACATGCAGTTTGTGTTCTCCTGTGTTATTTCCAGTTTCTATGGCCATTTTTCATTTGGTTGCTGGACTGTTCAAAGGGAAAGAACTTGGAAAACCAGCTATATACGGTATATACAACTATAGTGTTTAATTTGGTAAATGTTTGTTATGTGAACACTGAAGTTTCTGTGGTTTGAGGAATTGGAGAATCCCTGGAAATAGGTGATATACCTATCAAAGGTCAGGAGAGTTTGAAAACCAGAGAGCATGCCTTGTAATTTTCTGAAGTCCTTTTAAAGTACATTAAAATGTCGCATCAGATAAGTGATAATCCTTTATGTTTTCTAAAATCCTTTGACAAGATTCCTTAGTAGAGATTATGAGCTGTGGTAAAATGGTGTTGAGTGAAAGATGAAATAGGATATTGGCTTATTCCCAGAAACCAAGGAACAGCCATAGATGGATCTTTTCATAATGGAAAGGAGCTAAGCGTGGAGTAATCCAGCAGTATATTCCTGTCAGAAGGGGAATTTTATTACACTGCTGGGCTTGACTCAGAGGTGAAAGACAGCTGAAGAGTGGTGATTGCACAGAGAAGAGAGACAAACACTGTCCTACATCCTGAAAAAATTGGACCACGTGCTCTGGGAATATAAACATACCCTTTGTATTTCAGAGAACCAGAAATGGAAATGGCAGTTGAGGAGGCTTTTTTTTTTTTTTTTCTGAGAATATAATTTGGTTGGGATTGTTGGATTTTAGGGTAAGAGGTCTACACTTATTTGTTGCATCTGCAAGGGAAAAGAGAGATTTTGAGCACTGATTACCTGGGTAGACAGCTATCTGTCTACTGGAGTCTGGTGTGTTTCTATGCAAAGATTGTGTAGCTTTTCCCCTGTCACATGGGGAAATTCCCCTGTATTCCCTAGAGAATTTCAAAGTAGGGTGCCTTTTCAGCATGTTCTGCTTCAGTTGATTTGATTACTATTAACAGTTGTCTTCTTGGCATAAACTGTGTGAAGTGCAGACTACTGCTGCCCTGAATAGCTTTCATTTTACACCTAAAACCAGGGAGCACACAGGTCTGGGAAGAAGGGTGCTGTGTTTTTCAATTTTTGCTATAGCATTTTATTTTTATTGTGTATTATTCTTTCCAGGCAATTTATTACTATCTGCTGTCAGGTTTTGAATGAGGATAAAGAAGGTGACAACATTGTCTCTAATGAGCATTGGTTTAAAAATAAATGAAGAAGTTAAGAAAATGCTTTGGGAGAAGCAATTCACAACTGAAGTTAATTATCACATATGAGAGTAAGCAGGACTCAGTTTAAGAAAATAAAACCTAGCAGAATGAACAAGGGCTGTGGTAAAGGGAGTAAGGTACAATTAAATCAAAGAGGAGCAATACTAGCAAGAGTGTCTGTGCTTTTAAAATGTCTTCCCAAATGTGGCAGCTTTACAAGCTGAAGTGAAATTAATCTTTAAACATGCAATTCCAGTGTTATCGGAAGGCTAATGCCTCAGGACCATAATAGGACATCTCTTCATATCTGAGGCATAACTTAAATATATTCTTGTCCAGAACTGCTTGAGTTTTCTTTCTCCTTTCCTTTTTACTTTTTGGTCAACAATATTCAACCAGGACTTTTCTTGTCTCTCAGTGCAGTATCCCACAGATTGAACTATTCCAGCAAGCAAAACAGAATACTCCATGAGATGCTGTTACTAAAGGCTGCCAGATTAGGTTTACCTGTGATTTCACAGATTTAGGCAGTCTTTTACATGCTGCACCTACCTACAGTGTTCAGCTGTGGTGACTACTGATGGTGTCACTCCCCTGGCCACAAACAGCCTGAAATTGTAGCTCCACAAGTGTGAACTGCCCAGTTATTCCAAATTATATATCTGAGGTTTTCTGCCTTTATTTCAAAGTCGCCTGCTTGCAGCAGCGTTAAGCCTTACATGTAGTAAAGGGCTATTAAATAGGATTAAATGTACCTCACTGAAAATCCCTTGTATTTGCATCTTGTGGCTTTTTTCTTCTAAAGGTCAAAGCTATGCTATGCAAAGTATGTTTTGTACATTATTGTGTGTACTATTCAGAAGAGGGTAACTACTTTTAGAAAAAGGTTCTGAGCTGTCAGATACTTTAAAGGACTTGAATTTCAAACTAGGCTTGGAGAGCACAGGGGAAAATTCTTCTCAGCGTTTTACAGTTGACTGCTCTTGTAGGTAGAAGTTCATCATCAGAATCATGAGGCTTACATCTTCTAGGTGTGTGCCATAGTTGCATAAGGTTTTGCAGAGTCAAGAAGCGTTGAGCGTAGAGGATGATAGATGACGGTACAGTAAATCAGAGTTGCTGCAGAGTTATGGGCTGTTGCTGCATCATCAAGAGCTCATGCCATTGAACTTTGACACTTCAGCTCTGGAATTTGCTGATGAAGAATGGACTGCTACATTGCAATGGTTGATCTCTGCATCTTTCTGATACATTGTACTCAGATGTTATTGTCTTTTAAAGCTGGTTTTTAATATCGGATGTTGATATTTATTAGAAAGGAACCTAAATCAAGATCAGCTGTCTGAACACTTGACTTATTCACATTCTAAAGAAAACACATAACTCAGGTTAGTTGCTAATCCTTACACTTGTTTGCACTAATCTCTTTAGTATATTTTTCTCTTAGGTGTGAAGTGATTTTATAAACATGAATCCATTAACTGTAAATTACCACTGTACTAAATCAGATTCCATGTCTCTGATATATTGTGGCTTTACTCAGAGGAGCAATGCAAATGTAATCTTGTCTCTAGTATATAGACATACTTTCCTGTTGCCTAATTTGATAATCTTTATCCCTACTCAAGTTTATGTAATAAATGCTCATACAGAAAACAATTTTTATTAAGCTCCCTTGTTACAGCATGCACGCAGCTATGTGATACTTCCAAGTATTAAAATTATTGGCCTAAGTCCAAACCTATTCTAAATCCTGGTCAGAGAATGAGAAAAGAAACAGTCCTTTGAAGAGGTTACTGTGCTTTTCTTGTTTATAAGGCACCTAAAAGAAAGCTGTTCACCTCTCATGGTAGGCTGAACAGCCTCCAAACCCTAGAGAACATGCCACTGTGATGTGCTCATGGTGGGTTGACCCTGGCTGGACACAGGTGCATACCAAAGACACCCTGTTACTGCCCTCCTCAGCTGGACAACAGAGAAAAAATGTAACAAAAGGCCCGTGGGTCGAGATAAAGACAGGAAGAGATCATTCATCAGTTGCCATCATGAGGAGAACAAGCTTGACATGGGAAAATCAGTTTATTATCAATCAAATTTCAACAGAATAATGAGAAAGAAAAACTAAATCTTAAAACACCCTTCCCCCTGTGGCAGAGGCAGCAGGGAATGGGGGCTGTGGTCTGTTCATCTCATGTTAGGTATGTATGTGGTCTTACATATTAAAAAAAAATATAAAAGGGCTGAATTACAGACCTCAGGGTATCCTGTCTCCAACAGGGGCTAAAAACAATGTCTAAAAGAGTCTATGAGGCTAGTGAAGAGAAGAAGCCATACTTTTCTAGGAAAGTAAGCTGCAGAAACTTGGCATTTACTACTAGCAGGTTATTTCTGTTGGCGGAATTTGTCCAGGTACCCCTTGAATCTGTTGTTAATATTTAGCATTTTTAGTATTGCATGGCATATTCCACATACTAACTGCATAGTATAATGGAGCATCTCTTTTTGATTTTTTTTCCCCAAAACAGGTACCTGCTGTAAATTAACTTGCTGCTCTATTTTCTTCAATTTCCTTTGTAAGGAATTGTTATAGGCTCTGCTTGTTCTTGGAAAAAAACCCCCAAGAACAGGCAATGTAAGTCATCAGCTCTTCCTCCAAGTGCTATTTGAACCATGCCTATGCGTGGTCAAAATCAAAGAAGACATGACAGAAGGAAAATGCACATTGTGGAAGCACAACGATGTGTTGCCAGATAGTTTTAAATATGTTGTTCTGTCCATTCATCGACATATGCTCTCTAGCGGGAACATGTGTGCTTGTGTATGTATGTGTGTAAGTGCAGCTTTACTCTTTCTAGGCTCCTGACTGTTCTCTTGGATTCTCAGTAGCAGAAGTTCAGTAGCTGCCTTAAGGTGACCTGGAGATTTGAGCAAGAGAGCTGTGCCTGAGCAGTCCTGGAGGCAGGAAGCAGATAAGGGGACCAACTGCAGGAATCCCATTTGTGAACTGTAGACAGTGAGCAGACAGTAAAGCATTAAATGCTGAGAAAATAAACTGGCTTTTCTGGACCCATAGGTTTCAACTTGTTGCTTGTTTAGTATTGACTAAAACTGAAGATATAGTTGCTTTCAGGGTTTAATGCAGATCATCTGAAGGACTACTATTACTGATTTAAATATGAATAATACGGACAGGTTCTGTTGATGAGGTTGTGACATTCACTTGATGAGTGAATACAAAATGTTGATTGAAAAAATAATGCTTTTTTTTACATTGTAGCCTGTTCTGACTAACAGCTCACAGTATAAATACGAGATGAAGCAAACGGGGGTTGTGCAATGGGCTGAGGGAGAACAAAGAAACAATAGTCATACTAAGTAACTTGGTAGGCGGCAAGTAGTCTTTGTGCAGACTAGTATAACTGCAGAACCTTGTTAAGTAATGTTAGATTTTCATACACTCTATTCTGGGTGACTGTAACAATCACTGTCACCACAAGAATCAAGTCTCCCCCTCTCCTCCTTCCCTGCCACTGATTCATATTCTCACACCACCTCCTACCATGGGCTAGCACAAGTGTTTGCACCTCTATGATGAACAGTAAGAGAGCTGGGCTTAGAGTAAGCTTGGGGTTTTCTTTCCTTTTTCTTCTGAAATGTTATTTTTCATTTAGATGAGCTCCTTGATTGGGGTCAACCTGGAGATGCCCCTATACTTATGTCAGGATAACAAACAGCATGGTGTGAGAGTAGCAGTGAGCAGAAGGTTGGAATTGCTACTGTAAGAATGCACATGAAACAACATCCTGACCTAAGTAGTTAGCAAAACTGCTGCACCAAATAAATTACAAAAGTATAGGAATTAACCTGTTTAGTTGAATAGAAACCAATTTTAACCCTTTTGAGGCTAGGAAAAAAATGTCCCTCCACCTCTACAGGATCAACATTTTGTGCCACCAGTTTTGATTTGGAGAGATGAAACACTGAACCTTGTCTGTAATTTATACTTTGAAAGACAGTTTCTTCTTAAGAAGTGTTTTCAACAGGGGAGTACCAAGTTCAGGTTGCTTGTACATAATAGAAGTTTGCTTTGTTTGTATCCAGTTTTAGCATTGGTACAAGTGTCCAGGCTCTATTTTAAGTGTTTTTATTTATAACCACTGGGACACAGCACTAAAGCACATACTACACAGTAGCATAACATTCCAGAGATCTCTATGAGGAGTGGGGTTTGCTTTTATTTGAACTTCTCATCACTCTGTTCCTAAGGAAGTCTGAGAAAATAACAAGTGTTATCTTGTTGATGTCTGCTACTTCATTACTAATGTAGTAATGTTCTGTTTATAGTAGCATGTTTGTTACAGACAGCTGTGTTTGTGTTGCAGCGGTTACATTGATTGTGATCCTTCTAACTGGACAATGTTTTAGCTTCATTTTAAAAACCATGACCTGTTAGCTTTAGTGATTCAGTCTACAACTCATTGAGAATAGTTTTATGAGAGTAATAATGAAAGAATAGTAATAGAAAGAAGTGACATTGAGAGAGTTATGGAAATTTTAGTGGTGGATCTAATATGAACTAGATAGACCTTTTCATTGCACTCATATGTAGGCAAACAAATGGATTCTAAATTGCCATCATGGATGAAGTCAGACCTTGAGTCTTCAGATTGCTACCTGCAGTAGCTTAGTAACACAGAAACCCCAGTGATAACTAATGGAAAAGAAAAGCTTGCTTGAGGCAGCCACTTACCTAGCAATTGTTATCTGTAGTAGTCTTCATGATAGCAGCAACAACTGATAGTCATTTCATAACGAGGTGAGTAACAGGAGCCAGTAACAGCAGGCTGCTTGCTTAGCACTTATACTGTATGGCATTAATAGCTCTGGAAAAGACATTGCTTAAACTGGACAGGTAACACTTGACCAGAAGACTCATTTTCTGAAAGGGAAAATAACTTTCCAACAGAAGGAACCTCAAAAAGAAACCTCATCAACTGCAGTGACCAAGTTAGGTACTGTCTGGTGAGGAGTGAAAAAGGCACATGACGTTCAAATTTGCAAAGTGTGCAAGCTCAGATAGACCTACAAAAATTGTTTAGTCCCCAACTCCAAAGATATATAGGTAACTCTGGAATTGCAGAATGATTTACTTCAGCTGAAAATGGCTGTTTGCCCTGTCTTGTGTGATTTCTCTCTATCAACCGCTAAATAGCCACTGAACTACTTTCAGTGGGAGAGAGTAAAATCTTTGACTATTTCCTGAAGAAAATGTTTGTCAGATCATTACCCTTCCAGGTTCACATCAACAGACATGAACTTTTCACCAGGCTGTGGGCAAGGAAATACTCTCTGAAATGAAATTGGTTTTAACTGCTTCTGTATGAAAGCATTTGCACAGTATAGTCAATGATCTTGGAGAAAATACTTCTCAGTGGTATGTAAATAAAAAGCTATGACAGTCCAGGTCTCAGAAGTGCCTCCAGTGCAGTCCCAGAAGACACATCAGCTTCAACCATAATGTCAGTTAACAGTCTTAAAGATGACTTATTTCATACTTGGTGTTAGATGTGCATGTTCTGATAAAAAACCCCACATGAGAAGAAATACTCTTATTTGTACCTTTCAAGTACTGCAAAATGAAATACTTAAGGGATGTTCTTTATGGGCTTTTCTCACTTCTAATGCAGTAAGTGTCATTGATTATCTGGAAATGTAATGTGTACAGCTGTTTTTTTCTTGTTACAGAGCTCCAAACTTCAGCTCTAGCCCTCTTTTCATTTTAGCATCAGCTTCTAAGGGTTATGGGGGAACCATAGATCCCATACCAAAGTGGATGTTATTAACAGGCCTTTGCTATTGTCATTAAGTAGATGAAGGAATGGTCAAAAATCACCTCAGTTATAAAACCCCAGCAAAAGAAACCATATTGCTATCTGTAAAAGACAAACATCTCTTTGATGCTGTATGGGTGGTGAACCTGCAAGCTCCCCATCAGCTGCACTAACTTCTGACATGAAGGTAGTAGTAACCAGCACCTTGATTCAGTGTCCAGACCTGTCCAATGGGTCATTATCAACCCTCCACACTCTGCATACTGTCAGTTTGTACAGGCTCTAACTTAAACCATCAGACTCAAGCCAGGGAGTAGTCATAGTCTGTAGGTTGTTACTAGTTTGCTGAGGGAGGCATATCTTGTGACTGCTGTGTGTACTTTGTAGTAGTAAAAGGGCATGGGACTATCATATGCTTTAGTGACTGACTGGTAATGGAGAACTGCAGAAGCATGAGTACTGAATAACATGGTCTGAGGGGTTTGTTGTCTCTCATGAGACAGAAATATCACTGTTAATAATTTGCAGCATCAAATTATAGGCAATAGGACTAGATGTGGACATCTTGGCCAGTTCCTCTCCACCAGGCAAAGCCAGCTGTCCCCAAACCATTCCTACCACTTGTTTATCTCAGCTGCTCTTCAAGCTCTCTTGTGATGGAAAACCCAAGTTGTTTTTCAGATGCTTGTTTCCAGATGTTCACTGTCATCAGATTTAGAATTTTAAGGTAGTTTTTTTCTACAGCCTATCACTTTCTGTCCCTTAGCATGGCATAGAGGTTCAGACCATGTGTCTGTCTAATCTCTGATTGGACTAAATATATATTGTTTTTTTATATATATGTTACTATATGTTTTAAATATGACTATATATTTTTATAAAATGTCTTTCTAATTATCTTATATTGTATACTACATATATTGTTGTGGTTTTATACAGGTATATGATAAAGAAGAGTAGAAGAATAGAATGTCCAAATATTCCTCTTTGAAATTCTTTCTTACCATCAGGTTTTAGGAACTTCAGAGCTACAGGATGCCTACTAATACTAGAGACAAAGAGAGACAAATTATTCCCTTCCTTTTACACCATTGCTGTGTTACACTACTGTTGATCTTCCTTCAGACTTGTATAGATGAAACAAAACCTACTTGTACTTTATTTCATGTCTTCTAGGCCTTTGATCAGCTCTGTAGTCATTCTCTGGACTAATTGCAGTTGTTCTGTATTGTTCTTAAAGTGTGGGGCCTGTGTCGCCACAACACCAGTATTATTTCACACCTACCTCTCCAAACCAATCTAGGCCATTTCCAGCTTTTAATGTGTGTTTACTTATTCTTACTTAGGTGGAAGCCCCTTTATTTCTTGTTTTCAAATAGCGTAACATTCATTTCACATCGCTTCTTGTCAGGTCCAATCAAAATGCCAGCCTTGCTTTCCACCTGTTTTTAGTTCCTCTCAGACTAAGTTCCTATGCAGATGTAAACCACAGAGCCTAGATTCCATCATCCATCTCATTTAATGAATATATTAAATAATACCAGCTCTAAGTAAGATTTTCTGACCAAATAGGTTTTATAACCTTAGCTTAGTTTTCCAACCAGCTGTGCTACCTTTTCATGATTTGATTCAGCCTCTTTCTCCAGTTTGCTTTTATAATATAATGTGTGACAGCAGCAAAAGCCTTGCTGAAGACCTCTAATGTATACATGGCTCCTGCCTGGTTCACATAGCTTCTTATTCTGTCCCAGAAGACTGTTAGATTGTTTCAAGAAAATTTATTCTTTCAAGAAAATTTATTCTTGGGTGTTTGGTGTTGGTGGTCTTATTTGGTGTTACTGCTTATCTGATCTAGCTAACTGATCCTTATTGAAGTTTACCAACAGCATGTGAGAACCACAGAAGTGATTCAGAGGTGATTACTAATGGTTTCAGCATTGTTACATCTAGTTGCTTGAGTTTCAACAAGCAGTAGATACTATCTCTGGCTCACAGAGGAATCCATAATGCTTAAATAATTTCTTTGATGTAAATGCACCACAGAGATAGCCAAAGGTGTACGTTTTAACACAGAATGGTTACTGATGATTTTACTGCAAATACTGACACATGGGATTACTGTATAGTTTAGAAATGTGTACTTGAGCACTTCTTTTGTTCTGTGGCAGATTTAACTGCATGGACATAGCAGGAAATGAAAGGAGCTTTATTTAGTTCAGCAAAATGAAGGCTGAGAGAGGATGTGATTGCTATGTGTTTGTGTGTTGCAGGTAACCGTTGTCAGAAGGTGCTACTTAATTTGAAATGCAATTCTGGTTCCTAAACAAAAACAAATAGATATAAATTGGCTGTTATTAAATTTAGGCTGAAAATTTGATGAATGTTTCTAGAAAAATCAAATTCTGGATTAGTCTTTTAGTGGGATTATGAGAGAAAATTGAATTACAGCAAGACAGCAATTTCCTTGAAGGCAGTCTGATATTTTAATGGGAATTATTTGAGATGGTATCTGTTCTTGTATTGGACTTGACTTCTTATCCTTTTGTGGTCTATGTTCCTACTAAATTATATACATTAAATCATGCCTTAAACTTACCTAATCAACTAGGATTCTTTTCTAAACAATAGAAAAATGTAGATACTCCACATGAAAATTTATGCTATTCTAAAATAAATATTAAAGGTAGCTGGGAGAATTGTCTCTCCTTTATCTACAGAGTAGATCAAGATGACTAATTTATACTAGACTCCTACTGTTCCTGTAGGGGAAGTGAGATGAGTGCAGTAACAACCTATATAGTTCACAAAATCAACCTTATGATGAAGCAGAAAATACAGTAGAGACTGTGTGACCCCTGGTTTTTAATTTCTTATTTTTAGAACTCTGTCCTTTAATATGGTATCCAAAATGATGAATAGGATTCCAAGCTTGGCCATGTTGGCTTTTGAGTAATAACCACTAATAAGTATGGACATTTAGACTGTGTTTCCCCCAAGTGCATTAATAATCTCTTGTAATCAACAGTTATTCTGTAGACTGGAAAGGTTGAGGTTTCAAGTGGCTTTAAGGTTTATGTGGCCAGAATCTGTGACAACACACACTAATATGGGTATTTTTTTTTTATTAAAAGGTGGACCAAAAACACCTTAATGATGGTGGAATAAATGTAAGAACATCAGGACAAAAACGGACTGAACATACTTTTGTAGATCATCAAATTCCTTTTCTTGCTCTTGGAGGCAAATATTCTTCTTAACAAACTTCTGGATTAATATTTATTGTGTATACCTAATTAAGTAGAAGTAATGAAGCAGAATGATTTGCATTCTCTGTTACAGCTAAACGTATTTATAGTCTTGTGCTTCAAGAACCAGTTTAATTACAGACTCATAACTTTTACTGTAATTGCAGATGGACTAAACAGGAAATTTATTCCATACATATAAAATATATTGGTGAAGGGAAAATGAATTACACTGAGATTCCGGAGCACTGCATCAGACGTGCTACAGTCCAACAAACAATGCAGGAATCTTCTGTTTCATTCTGTAATAAATTCTATTCCAGAAGATGAGCTACTGTCTAGGGAATGTATGTACTTAATCTCCCATTTAAGCAATGTCCTTCTTCTAAATACAGGCAAGAAAAGAGGAAATGCTACTGCACCAAAAAGCCAATTCTAATATTCTTCACTAGCAATGATTACTCTTTGTTGTGATTAATCATACTGAATATATTCCTGCAATAGGAATATAATTGGTTTCTATTATTTGAAAAATGAAAAAGAAAGTGTTAATGAACTGAAGGTTTTGGCTGGTTGACTGGTTGTTAACATCTCAGGAAAAAATAATGACCAAGATCATGTTGAAGGGCTTATTTCCTTGTGTGAGGATCAAATACTAGCAGAATACTTTTATACTTGATTAGTTTTGCAGGGTGCATAAAGATATGTATTTTAAGTTGATGCTGTTATTGTCAGTTTAAATAAGATCTGAATCTACACTGAATGCATCTTTATTTTTTTGAAGGTGTTTTAAAAATTATTATGATTTTTTTAATGGACTGAATTTATTGTCTGTTCAAGTGGTTTCAGTATAAATTATTTAAATGATGTTTAACATTAAATGACTAATGCACACATCAGGAAGAAAGAAGCAGTTGAAGCTAGATACCGAATTTGCCAGCATGGTGCTCAATAGGATAGTTTCTGCAGTTTAGATAATTGTGCTACTGTGTTTGAATGATTAGTTTATTCAAAACTGAGAAGCCAATGAGGAGCTAAGAAAGTTGGAAAACCTGCTTCCAATTCCCCCAGTCACTATGCACTTTAAAAGGTGATAGAAGCAGCTTTGCAATGATATATACCAGCTCCCTTTACCATTGGATGCAGAGTTTTACGACTGTATGTCTGTCTGGCTTAGCTGTAGTCCAGGTCAGTCTTGCTTCATTGTGGGTACTGCTTCACTCTGCTGGGGATCTTTGAGGCCTGGGGACCTCACTGGTGAAATCTGAGGCAAAGAAAGCATTGAGTACCTGAGTCTCACCTGTGTCCTTGGCCTCTGAGTCCACCAGTCTATTGAACAATGGGTCCACATGAATTTCCTTAGTCTTACTTTTACATGCTTCCTTTCAGAAGACACTTTTTGCTGGTCTTCACATCCTTTGCCGCTTTAACTCCAGCTGAACTTTAAGCTTTCCTAACTCTCTGCATGCTCTCGTATTGCCTCAATGTTTCTGCCAAAAGTGAGAACCAGCAGGGCAAGCAGTAGATATGTGTTATTATGAATTGAGCAGATGTGGGGAATTTAGGCTATTTATCTTAGGCTAATATAAACATATCTTAGCTAATGTTAGGTTAATGATGCTAACCATTTTATATGTGGTACATAATCTACAAGAAGATGGAGTTCTTGCTCTGAATCTTGGTGTCACGGTGCCTGTTTTCTTTTACTGTCTGTAGAAGTTGGAGAGATTATCCTCATTAAAACAACCTTAGTCTTCATAAGCACTCCCCATGATATATAAGGGATGCAGCATGACCTTTTGGATAGCAGATATTTGCAGGAGTAGCTTTCATGTGCACAATCACAACACATACAGAAGTAATGGGAGAGAAATTGATGGAATAAGGATTGAGAGATGAAGACCCATGATACCAGTTCAAGAAAAGCAAAATATATCTCTTAAAACATGATGGTTTGGATCTTCAGAATGAATTGGGGTGAAATAAGGTAGAGGGAACATGGATGCTCTGAAGATTTCTAAGGTGAGAGATACTGCAGTGACTTTTGCTGGAAATCGTCACATAGTGATGCATGATAAAATTGCTCACCACCTGCTGACCAATACACAGCCTGACCCAAGCTGTGGTTGGTCCCTTGCAGATAAGTCCCCCCAGTTTATATACTGGGCATGATTTGTTGTGGTATGGAAGACCCCTTTGTCTAGTTTGCGTCAGGTGTCCTATCTCTGCTTCCTCCTGGCTTCTTGTGCCCCTCCTCAGTGGCAGAGCAGGAAAGACTGAAATTCCTTGGTCAGGGTAAATGATACTGTGCAACAACTAAAGCATTGACCTCAGACTAAAGCCAAAACACAGCCCTGCATCAGCTACTAGGAAAAAAATTAACCCTATTCCAGCCAAAACCAGGACATCATCTCTTAAGAGTTATTCAGTGCATGAATCTTAAAACCCATCAGGTTTTAAAAGTTCCCCTTACAATTTTTTCTTCCTCATTCCCCCTCCTTCCCTGTCCTGCGCTTTCTGTCTTTAGCTTCCTTCTCTTCCCTCTCTCCCAGTTGATATCCACCTAACCAGTGCAATCTCATATTCCATGTTTGAAAAAGACTTTCAGAAGCACGTTACTGTCCTTTGAGTTGTAACTTTCAAAACTGAGGAGTGGCACCTGGATTCCCTGCTGCCCTGTCTTCTTTTTACCATTTCATTCCTGTTCCAATCTCGCACATTCATTTCCAGTAAAATATTTGTAGATGTATATCAAAAGACTGGCCTCAATTTAGTGAATTTTAGGTTTTGATACCAGTGTTGTCACCAAAGTGTCATTTTAATTCTTCCAGTTTTTATGTTTTCTGTGAGATGTCTCCAAAGGATGTCTTTTTGTCAAATATAAAATATCTGGAAATAATGCACTGAAAAATTCTGACCAGCCATATAGTGTGTTCACCTATGAGACGTTAGCATATGTCTGCGCCCTCTGTTTTGAACCCACAGCAGCTGAGACAGCCTTTGTGAAGATCTTGAGGAGTAAAAGAGAGTGGGATGTAACTTTATTCCATATTGTGGAATGATAGGCATAGTCTAAACGAATGCTGTGAAGTTGCCATTGTAGCACAGTATTAGTGCTGTCTGCACACTGAACTGTGTGACAGTTGTCCATTTTGACATATTCCACATTCCATACCTGTGATCATCCTGCAACAAAATTTTTCCCTTTATGTTGAAGACATTAGAAATTTGAAGCATTTCCAATGCTGCAGAAGACTATGTCTCTGGAACTGAGAAGGCAAAAAGGAAATTTATACTGAAGTTAAATAGAAATAATCTAGCAGAAATATCTTGTACTGTTACTTTTTGTGAAGACATTTTGAGTCACAAAAGACTGGGTTTTTTTACTGTCATTTAAATACTCAAATTCATATTCATTAGTAAGTAAATGAATAAACTATTGCTTGTGGCTATTATTTTGTGGCAAATGCTAAAAATACTGAAATGTATTCAAGCGTATGTACGTAAAGAATCATTAAGCTACCATTCAAAATAAGAAAAAAGATGAAGTTGTAATGAACATTATGTAGTTTATTAGAGTAATTCTATGAGATAAAATTGCAGTTGAATTTCTGTTGAGGATTGGGATCTTAGTTGACTGAATTAAGAAAGTCATGAATTAGGTTTTCTTCTTGTTTAAAGAGAATGTAGCATTGCTCAGAAAACAGCTTCAATATGGTTCACTTCACGTTTTAATAAATAATTTTTAAATAATTAATTAATAAAAGAGATGAGGAATGGCCAAGGGTTTAAATAGTAGAAGCAGAGTAATGGACAACATTTCAGAGCTATCCTGAAGCAAGAATTGGCAGGATTTGTTGGCAAGCAGCTGAGTGGAGAAATAAATAGGCTATCAAGGCTATGAACTGTAAAAATGAAAAGGATGATGGAGATAAGGACTAGCAGCTGCCATATAATGTATTCAACATGCTTTTATCTTGTACAGATTCAGTTTATGATTGACAATTCAATCACAGACATCATAAAATCATCAGCAGGGCTAAGAGGAGAAACCAGATCAAAAATGTAAGTTAGATAGATGCTATATTAGTGATGGGGATAGGAATACTAAAAGCAAGTGAAGTCAGGCTGCCTGCTTTCCTGAGGCAAAAGGTAGTTTAGAGAGCTTCCATATTTGTGTGCTCTGTGCAATACCTGATCCCTCATCCCACCACTGCTGACTCCTGTCACACTGTGACTTCTCTTCACTCTGAGCTGTGACTTAGTGCCAGCACAGACCAAGCAAAGAGCATTGCATGAATGGTATTCTGAGGGGATGATTGCTTTCAGAAGGGCCTCCTGGGGGCCAGTGGGCTCATGCTGGATCCCTGGGACTTCTCCTGCCAGCTGAGCAGGTGTGGGCTGTTCTCACTGCATTGTGCTGTTGATACTGGCTGTCTCAGGACTGAGTCAGTCATTGCACATCATTACTACTCTCTGGGTCATCTTTGTATTTAAATTATGTATTTAAGCAATGAACTTGAGATTTGATAGTATATTTTTTTAAAATACCCACTTGTTCCAGTGAAGTACTGCAAAATATCAGCCAGGTCTCCCAAAGGTGTCAGGAAGTAGTATGTTCATCCAGAGAAAACATAATTTAACTCTTGAAGCAATTCTCAAACTTAGCTTAATGTTTTCCCCTGGAAATATTCTTGTAACCAGAAAGTGAAATATTGGCACTTAAAAACACTGTAATGTTTTTCTTACTTCTTTTCTAGATTAAAATAGGAAGCCATTTTTCTGTAAAGTGACCATACATATCAGAGGGATGTGTGGGATACCAGATGGTGATGACAATTTTGAATAGAGGAATGCTGGAGAAGCAGAGAGGGGCTTCTGTGTAAACCTAAGAACCTTACTTTTAAAAATGTTGTTCTACCTGTGTAGAATAAGCAATAAAAAATATGCAAAAGCTGTGGAGGACAAAACAGGGAGATTTAAGTGCAATATTAAATGACGGTTGACTAAGGCTTTTTCTTCTTGTTGAAATAAAATGTAGCTGGCTGCTCATTCCAGGGCTGTGCACTGACGGTGGTTACAAAATGAATCAAAGTCAGAGTTTCTGGTCTTTTGGCAGCATTAAAAATTTAGAGCAGATAAATGATTAAAATATTTGTCTTAATTATTACTTTAAACAAATATACCCTTGCATAAAACAGAACTAATCATTTCCCTATTTCTACATAGGCGAGGCAACGAGAACAGACTAGCACTGCGAAGACAGACCATTCTCCGGGAGAAGGGGAGAAGGCAGGCCAGTCGAGGGCCAGCCTATATGTTTAATGACCACTCAACAAGTCTTTCTCTGGAGGAAGAGCGCTTTTTGGACGCAGCAGAATATGGGAATATCCCAGTGATTCGTAAAATGCTGGAAGAATGTCCCTCACTCAATGTGAATTGTGTGGACTACATGGGGCAGAATGCCTTGCAGCTGGCAGTTGCCAATGAGCACCTGGAGATCACAGAGCTTCTGCTGAAGAAGGAGAACCTGTCTCGCGTTGGGGATGCCTTGCTTTTGGCTATTAGCAAAGGTTATGTCCGAATAGTGGAAGCCATCCTAAACCATCCCGCATTTGCTGAAGGCAAGAGGCTTACGTTGAGTCCTAGCCAGTCAGAGCTCCAACACGATGACTTTTATGCATATGATGAAGATGGGACACGGTTTTCCCACGATGTTACACCGATCATTCTGGCCGCTCATTGCCATGAGTATGAGATTGTCCACACTCTGCTGAGAAAAGGAGCTCGGATCGATAGGCCACATGACTATTTCTGCAAGTGCAGTGAATGCAATCAGAAACAAAAACATGACTCTTTCAGCCATTCAAGATCCAGAATCAATGCCTACAAAGGTCTGGCCAGCCCTGCTTATCTGTCTTTGTCCAGTGAAGACCCTGTAATGACTGCCTTAGAGCTCAGCAATGAGCTGGCCGTGCTTGCCAACATTGAGAAAGAGTTTAAGGTACGTAGAAGGATGCTGATTCTGACATAAACAGAATTGGAAAATTCAATCAAAGCTCTTTCTCCCATTCCTTGAGCAGAAAGAGATCAGCATCATCTTCATAAATCAGAGTATAACATTGTAAAATATATAATTGTTCAATGAATGGAAAATTTCAACCTTTGGGAATGTCTTATTCCTCTGTGCTTATTGTAATTCATGCTGCTTATGTAGAATGTATGAGTGAACTCATTTTCCACTTCTCATCAGGCAGAATAGTAAAGGAAGCCCTTCAAACCCATGGGTGAAGACGGCTTAGGACAGGAGAAAGAGGAGACTGAAGTGGTACAGTGTGGTTACTGGTGCAAGACAAATTGCACAGTTCTGTTCAACTATTGTGCATTCTTGTTATTTTCTCATAGTTAGACTGAAAGTTTTCTCTTTGCAATGTTTTTTATTTATTCACAAAAATGACTGTAAATAGTGTCCTTCTGTTCCTTCTTTAATGTGCTGATTTTCTCTGTTATTTCTACTCCATCTGCCTTTTACCTATTTGTACTTAGTTGTTTGTGAATTTGGTGAAGTTAACGACTTCTTCAGGATTATATGGAATGGTTGATGTTTCACATGTGCATAATTTGAAGAAAAAAAAATAGTTGAGACTCAGAGATTCAAGGCCCCTTAGATCCTTGAAACATGAGCGTTCTTTGGGATGAGTGTTCTTTGGGGCTGCATTATTATTATGTAGATACAATGGTGCACAGCCTACAAAAGTGTTTACCACAGTTTATTTCTGTTAAGACAGTAAGAATGTAAGCTTTTTGCTCTCATAAAATGCAAAGCCAGGCCTTGTGCTAACATTGACAGTGCTTAAATGACTTAAGTTAGCTAAAAATCCATTGGGCTG
>NW_022994055.1:0-77877 GCF_012275295.1 Melopsittacus undulatus | reverse complement strand
CCTACAAAGGTCTGGCCAGCCCTGCTTATCTGTCCTTTGTCCAGTGAAGACCCTGTGTAATGACTGCCTTAGAGCTCAGCAATGAGCTGCCCGTGCTTGCCAACATTGAGAAGAGTTTAAGGTACGTAGAAGATGCTGATTCTGACATAAACAGAATTGGAAAATTCAATCAAAGCTCTTTCTCCCATTCCTTGAGAGAAAGAGATCAGCATCATCTTCATAAATCAGAGTATAACATTGTAAAATATATAATGTTCAATGAATGGAAATTTCAACCTTTGGGAATGTCTTATTCCTCTGTGCTTATTGTAATTCATGCTGCTTATGTAGAATGTATGAGTGAACTCATTTTCCACTTCTCATCAGGCAGAATAGTAAAGGAAGCCCTTCAAACCCATGGGTGAAGACGGCTTAGGACAGGAGAAAGAGGAGACTGAAGTGGTACAGTGTGGTTACTGGTGCAAGACAAATTGCACAGTTCTGTTCAACTATTGTGCATTCTTGTTATTTTCTCATAGTTAGACTGAAAGTTTTCTCTTTGCAATGTTTTTTATTTATTCACAAAATGACTGTAAATAGTGTCCTTCTGTTCCTTCTTTAATGTGCTGATTTTCTCTGTTATTTCTACTCCATCTGCCTTTTACCTATTTGTACTTAGTTGTTTGTGAATTTGGTAAGTTAACGACTTCTTCAGGATTATATGGAATGGTTGATGTTTCACATGTGCATAATTTGAAGAAAAAAAATAGTTGAGACTCAGAGATTCAAGGCCCCTTAGATCCTTGAAACATGAGCGTTCTTTGGATGAGTGTTCTTTGGGGCTGCATTATTATTATGTAGATACAATGGTGCACAGCCTACAAAAGTGTTTACCACAGTTTATTTCTGTTAAGACAGTAAGAATGTAAGCTTTTTGCTCTCATAAAATGCAAAGCCAGGCCTTGTGCTAACATTGACAGTGCTTAAACTGACTTAAGTTAGCTAAAATCCATTGGGCTGGGTTTTCCTTATGGCACACTGTTGGAAGCTGATGCTAGTATATGGTACTCCTGTAACAAAGCGAGATACGTTGACTTCACCAGGAGGAGATCAGACCACCTCCAAAGCAGTGACAGAATAATTTCCAAATTGAGTTAGGAAGAGTTTGAAGTCATTGTGATCGATATTTAATGTTAGTATTCTTAGCAGACGTACAGTTCACAAGGCCATGAACCACTCTGACAGACAAACCTAAGCTGAGATGCTGCATTTCAGGATTAATTATTCCTGTCTCATGCTCAGAGGTGCACCTTTGTTGTGGCACCAATCTGTTATACAAGGCTGAAATATTTCTTGGAGAGGGAAAAGAAGGAGGTGGAATGTGTAAGGCGACCTTAAAGCCAGCAGCTGAACAGCCAGAATAGGAGCAGAGGACAATTTTTGTCAGTAAGATAAAATGCTGGGAAGAGCATTTCATTAGTACAGCAGATTAATGTCTGCCCATGAAGTTCCCAGCAGAAACCCTTAGGACTTAAGTGGACTGAGATTCCATCCACTGCTTGCATGTACAGTTCAGAGAAGACTATTTAAACCACATATTCTTGGTTTTTTCTCTTTAGCAGCTGCTGAAGATGTGAACAAAAGGACTTGATTAACTTTAAAGAGAGTAAATTTAGAACAAAAGAGAAAAACATTTTTCATATACCATAAATGCAGCCTTTTAAGTTCACAGCTATGGTGAGATAAATAGCATGTCTGATTTGTAGGGACTCTGTAGCTCCGTTTACCACAGTCGAAGCAACACAAGCTAAAATCATCATCTGGAACAGTCAGCAAGAAGTGTCCTTCAAATGTGTGCTGCAGCATACAATTGGTGAGATGAGCTGGGAGTGCAGTATTTGTCCCTGGTCCCTCCAGCGCAGGAATAGAGCATGCAGGTGAGAAGAGGTGGGCTCATTCCGAGAGCAAACTTACATAGCCTGCCTTTCAGAGTCATGAGGAGGCCCTTCCTGAACGACTTTTGGGTTTTTAGTTCCTCTCTTGTCTCAGTTGCCTTCTTTCAAATTAGAGCTGTACTTCTTAGCATTGTATAATGAATTACAACAGAGATTTTGAGGTACTGTCCCTCAACAGAAAGAGGAGGCTACACAAGAGACAGAGCAGCTCCATATTGCTGGATGTTAATCAGCCAAGCTGTGCTGAGGATGTACATACTCAGCATTGTAGAAATAAATGGAGTGAAGGTGAATAGGAGCAATCGGGAGAAGGAACACAAGGCAACATGAAAATTTAACTCTCCGTTAATTTGAGGTTTCACCAGGAGCAGCTGACTGGCAACATAAGGTCTTTAGGGAACGTTTTTGTAGGTACTAAAATCATGTGGTGGTTCTGGAAAAATATTAATGACCATGGAGCATGTTTCTATGTGCATTGATGAGAGCTGACATTTACGCTATTGATAAGTGATAACTTTGACAATATCTATACAGTCTGGGGGCTTGAGTGGGAAATACCTGTCTTAGGTTCAGTGTAGACATTATAAAGGCTGTGCAAGCAAGTTGCAGAATACAAATACTATCGTGTTTACTGAGTCTGGGCTTGTTTGTGCTCCTGCAGGCTCAGATCCCTGCTTGCAGCAATTTATCTGAAAATTATTACTCTTACTTTATTTCCTGAGTTTCCTGCAGTTATCTGGATAATGTGGTCATGCATGAAACTGTGGTTTTCATAAAAATGTGTTACAAGTGTTAGTGTAATCAAGTATATTTTTAGTGCATAAGTTAGCTGGACACGCAAAATTTAGCTCCACCTAGGGTTGGCCTCAGCATTTAAAGTATTTCAAACCTTACTTAAATGAAAATTGAGCTTTGTGATAACACACCATTTAAGTCACCTATTATATAGTGTTGATGGGGTATTTGTCTGCAGGGGAGCTTCCTAATGGGTGCCTGCAGCCAGTGGAACATGTAAATCACAGGTCTTCCTCAGAGGGAATGGAAAGGGTTAATGTTCAACTGTGATGTTGGTTGTTTCCTGACTATCTTATAAATTACTCCTCTCTCCTGTATTACACCATCACTTAATGTTAGAGATAACACTGACCGTGAAACTATGATTCACGTAAAATAGGAGATGCTATAATCAGTAGAAACCACTGTTCTCTGGAATAAACTCCTTTCTTTGCCTCAGCCCTCTGTAATGGTGTCATTTAGTGTTACACACCTGCTGCACTTGATTTCAGATACAGTTTTTACAAGTATGGTGGAAGATCATTTTTTATTAGAAGTAAGAACAAAAAACTAGAAGATGACTTCTGCAGGAAAACTAACTGGACAGATGTGTCAAGCGGAGTGTAAGAATACTGTACCAAACAAACAGCTAATTCAGGCTTTCTGAGTAATTCTGAGATCTTCAGTATTTTATCTCTTTGACATGACTAAATGTGCAGCTTTACAGGTTTGATATTATACAGAATATTTTTATTTTGGGGGATTGTTCTCATATTTTTTGTCATCTAAATTGTTTGCCTGCCCTAGGGTTAATATCTCTACTATGTCCATAAGGATGCAGATGATATCTGACAAATGTTGTCCTGCAGAGATGTGGCCTAGAGTTTTGAGAGGAACAGCTGTGGCCCAGCACTATTCAAAATGGATAAAAGATTCGTGTTTAGTACAAAGTCCTCTGCAGCTATAATGGCAGCAGTTTTATTGTTTTAATGGGGTTGGAATGGAAAATGTGTTTTCAAATTAAGTGTAGATATGTCACTGTTTGCTGCAAGTTAATGCCTCTAATAAGTCCTCTGAGTTTGCTTTTCTGATGAGAAGCAAAAATGCCAAGTTTATCAGCTCAAAGCTGACTTTCCTATTTTGTTTTCATTTGTACAACTCCCATTACAGAAATCAGATCCCTTCCCTAAAGGTATTGACAGCTCTCTTAAAGAAAATGTAACATCATCTTTTGGAGAAGAACTGAGGCACTGCAGGAGTAAGGGCCACCTGTATAAGGGAAATAATATGTTTATCTACCTACTAAGATGCCTAAATCCAACATTCAGGTCCCACTTAAAATGCAGTTTGAAATCCTAAATCCTTGAATAGCAGTATCTGTGTTTTCTGGTCTTGGCCCCCTGCAATTCATTAAGCAGGGCCAGGGCATGGTCTGGAGCATGCTCCATCTCATCTGTGACGTTCAGTATCAGCTTCTGTCCTGAGAGCCTTTTCATCCCAGGCAGTCTGGGGACAGCAGGAGGTTGTGATGGGTCACAGGAGACTACATAGAGAAGGCCCCTTTCTTCTGGGAGAAACAGCCATGCTGATGCTCTCCTGCTCTCCTGGCCATGCTCTCCTGCTCACATATGGTCAGAGGTGAGACAAATCATGGTCAGCTGAGCGACCATGGCCTGCTTGTTCCCTTACCTGGGACACCAAGACAGTCTGTGCCTGCTCCTACCACAAAGGGCAGGTGACCCTACTCGGTAGCAGCCACTATCACCCCCACCCCTCCTGTCATTCCTCTGCCACCAGCACCTAGCTCCCCTGGTTCCTCATCCCCCACAGTGCTAACCCCAAAACATCACCTTCCTTTTGCAGGGTGGGAGCAGCCTGTGCTCTCCCTTCATCTTTGGTGCAGCAAAATTTGGCAAAACTGTTTTTTTCCTAAACTGCTGAAGAGCCCTGAACCAATGTTGCCACATGCATGTTGTCACACACGTGCTGTATTGCAGAATTAAAGCCTGATTCTTTTTAGAGCCTCCAACTATACTTCAGTTGTAAACTTCCTTTCCAAGTCTCCCAGGACTGCTTTTTTAATTCATTAAGTTTCAATTTGCAGTGAAGGAAAACTTGTGGAATTAATTGTGTGTATTTGGCCATTTTCAAAACTAAGTTAAGCCAGAGAAATTCCCATTTTCCCTTGACCCACATTAATGGTGAGAGACATGGGAGACTGTGGGAGAAGTGGAACTTTCTGTGCATGTGTGACAGAGTGTATTAGTAATTTTTGCTGTCACTACATACTGAAGTGGACCAAGGAGACAAAGGGCAAAAGGCAGCCAGTGCAGCAGTCTCTGCAAGTTAACACACTTGATTTCTTAGAACCAAAGTTGCCCAGATAGAGCTCCCTGACTAATGTTCAGACCCTGACAAATCTTCCTGTAGCGGTTTAAGATATTATCATCCCATCTGTCATCTATAACCTTCCCTGGAAGGGTAAATTCTTCATAAGGAGTATGTCTGAAGACAGTGACCTGTGAACTGGAGCAGGGCCGTGAGCTGCCTTCAGGTGACTCTGCTAGGTGACAGAGATGCTGTGCTGTGGCTGTGGTGGAGATGTGGTGCTGGGCAGCCCTCAGCTCCCCAAAGCTCATTTGCTGTAACCTGCCCAGTGAGGACATTTCAGCTCAGCTACCACCACTCAACCCAGCTATGGCAGTATTTCGCAGGAGGGGAGGCTGTTTTAGTGCATTTGCAAATGAGAAAATAAGTGAGTGGAGTTTATGAATTAATTTACTGGCTGCTAATATATATATGATACTATGTACAAACCTAAATTCAGAAGGGGTAATTCTGCTGTGAGTGGGGGTATCCGGCATTTCTAAAATTACCTGTTCATGTCGTTCTGGTAAACAGGATTACACTCAGAAAAAAACCATATTCCTCATTAGAACGAATTGTATATGATTTTTCTTTTGCGACTACCCAAAGTAGTTTTGGACTTCACTGAGAGTCACCTGAAATGGGAAATACTGATGAAGAGTGTGTGTGAGTGTGCATATACAAATATGTCCTACCAGAAAATATGCACACATCAGTATATTACAAATATATTACACTGTTTTTTAAGAGTTATTTCTGAAGGCCAAATTATTTTGTTCCTAAATTTATTGAAAAATACTCCTTTTTTCATTCGAGGTTCAAGGGTCTGTCAGATATCAGTTTGGAACAGTTCATGATACCTAATTGTACAAGGGTGCATAAGTTGACTCTTATGCACAGTTTTTCCTTTTGTCTGTGAACCTTAAATAGCTACTTTTCATTTCATTTTAAAGAGGACATTTATGTATTAAGATGACTGAATACTGAATCTTACCTTAGCTGCTGCTATAAGGATGAAAGCCAAACAGAAGATGATATATTACTCTCAAAAATGTCTTTCTGTAGTGCCAGGAAGTCTGTATTTTGGTTAATCTTTCTTATTACTCTTCTGAAGAGAGGGAAAATAAATAACACATTGAAAATATGTAGCATGTCATGAAATAGTTAGTTTTACTATTTAACTTGTCTTTGTAGAGAAATTAAAGTTCCTTTCTCTTGTATAACAGATCCAAGCTATCTTGCTTACATTACAGTATTAAAAAAATAAATCTCCAGCACTTTTATGTAGATATACAATAGTGTCTATAACTATTTGTCTGTGTGAATGTTTGCATCTAAGTAAAGTGAAATGTAAAACTTGGATGCAATCCTTTAATATATTAAAGTAATAAACTTGTATTGTGGTCTTGTGGGTAATAAAGCAGAAACATGCATGAAGCATAGCCTCAGCAAATAAATTAGGATATTCTATATACTCAAAATAATGGTTTATCTTCCAGGGTGTGCATCTTCCATTCCTGCATGAAGAAAGTAATTAAAAAGAAGGGACTAAATAGAGACTAAGAGTGGGAGAAGAGGGAATGCTATGAAGAACAGATCGTAAGAGGGGAAAATGTGTCACTATAATAAAAGGATTCCCAGAAAGATACTTTGAACATAAAACAGACACTACATAAGCAGTCCTGTATGGTGTGGGGTGATTTGGAGGGTTTTATTTTTATTCTTTAGGAAAAATTCTACAGCAGTTTCACCTTTTTAAGATGTTGTTGACACATATAAGTAAGTCTCCTGCAAGGTCTAGGCCAGGGGCAGTATGCTTGTACAGAGTTTTTAGCTTTAGATATCCATCTATATCTATAGCCACCTGACTTCTGTCTGTCTAGCTATGTTAATCTTTTATGACCCAAACACAGCTGCAAGTAAGGGGTGGTTGGTGATCTGTGGATTGCAGTGATCAAAATTATCTTCTGGTTGATTTATGCCTTTTGGAAAACAGTGACTCAAAACTTGAAATAGTCATTAAAGGATGTCCTACTATATTTCTGAAAGTGTTTGTTTGGGTTTTTTTTTAACTTGCAATTGGCTCTAAAGCAAGTCTCGAGAAGTAAATTGTCTGTAAAAGTTGATAATGTAGATGTCTAAGGTAACCAAGGTGAGGCAAATCCTACTCTTTGAATGTTCAAAGGGAGCAGATGTCTGATACCAAAGTGCTGTTAATCTACCAGACAAAAAAACCCAAAACATAACCAGATGCAAACAAACTACTGATGCTTACAGATGTGTAGCTGGGATGTAGAACTATTTCTCTCATGTTAGGTCAAAACAAGAAGTTATTTTCTTTCTTCTTTTCTTTTCTAGAATGATTACAAGAAATTGTCTATGCAATGCAAGGATTTTGTAGTTGGACTCCTTGATTTGTGCAGAAATACAGAAGAAGTGGAAGCTATTTTGAATGGTGATGTAGAGATGAGCCATAATAATGGAGAACACGGTCGCCCCAGCCTTAGCCGCTTAAAACTCGCCATTAAGTACGAAGTTAAAAAAGTAAGCAATTTTGTTGACCAAACATACATATCATGATAGTGATATTAAATTATGCTATTATTAAATGTTTGTGTTTTGGTAGCCTATAACACTAGATTTTGCCCAGATAAAGTTTATGTTTAATTAACCTTAGATGGAAAGTAACAGTTTGTGATGGAACACAAGGTCATTAAAATAATAGATATTTAATTAAAGGATTTACTGTTCCTGATAGCACATGCCTGCATGCTGAGATTATGCTCATCAAAAAACTTTTTCTTATACCTTGTTAGTGCTCCTCTAACTATGAGCCTGAGTTGTTGCTATTCCAGCATTCTTAATGTACTTCATATAGGTGTTATTTTAATAAAAGATTTTTGGAAATCAATACTTTTTCTGTGCTCCTTTTCTTTGTTACAGTTTGTAGCACATCCAAACTGCCAGCAACAGCTTCTTTCAATCTGGTACGAGAATTTGTCAGGTCTACGGCAGCAGACCATGGCAGTGAAGTTCCTGGTTGTTCTTGCTGTTGCGATAGGACTGCCCTTCCTTTCCATGGCTTACTGGATTGCTCCTTGCAGTAAGGTCAGTCTGTGAAATCTTGTAATGGCCTTTTATTAACCCCTGTATCATCTGTATGTAGATTCCAGTCTGGCAAAGTTAAAGCATGGTTATAAATTACTTAATACTGTAGAAACATGTTATTTTAATGGAGTGGCTTCAAGAGTGCATGTTAGGACAATTGTAATTAAGACAGATAAAGGATGTGTATATTAAATTAAATTACAATGGCTGAGCAAGAGTTGCATTGTAGAAATTGTACTTCAGAAACAGAGTGAAACCATTCTTTATTTCATTGTTGCTGTAGCAGGCAGATGCAAAGGATCATTTCCCATTGATTCAGAGATAGGCTAAGTTCAGGCTGTGGGTTGATTCCAGTTACCTCAAAGGCAATTTTATTTTTTATTGTTAAAAATTAATAGATAAAAGTCACTGAAATGTGAATGCCAGAAGTTGGAACAATCATCATCAATTTAACTGCTGACTTGTCAAGACAGTGCTAATACTTATAATCAGGAGGTTTTTAAAGCAGTAACAGCCTCCCTTGCCTCCATTTCTAATGAATGCACAGCCTGTATTTGGATGCTACCACTGTGTCTGTTTCGAATGGTATATGAAGTATGGAAAACCTTTCCACTGAAGATGTATTACAGTCTCTGACCTCTCTGAACTTTATGTTGATTCTCTGTTTTATTTGGTCACAATCCATTTCAGATGGACACTGATGGAAAATTCCCTTGAGAAAATACTAGAGAGAACAAAAGGGATCATGTAGGGTTTATTCAATGGGTTACAGTATAGCATCCATGGTTTTAGTAGGCTGAATCCTGTACACATGCGGTGATTCCGAGGGAAGAGGAAGGTTGAAAGGGAGGACTGAGGCCTTTGTGTTGTTTTGGTTTTGTTTGTTTTTTATTGTTCTCTGAGAGGGGAAAGGTGGGCCTTTTTTGTTTTGACATGCTTTTCATTTATTTCAGTCTGGACAATAAAAATTGGTTATATAGTTTTCACTTCTGTGTATAGTGACTAGGATTTTTATGAATGCTTTTGTCTTACAACATACCTCGAGATTGAACGTGCTTCAGTAATTGCTTTTCAGTTCTAGCAGTGACTTTCTATTTGTCATTTTCCTTTTCCCAATGATTTATAGTATCTTAAAGTAGTTTTGAACCATTGTGCGTTCTGAAGAAAGCTATTCCAGAGTACCTTTTTAAAGTCAAGGTTCAAAGGACATCCTTTAAGGTTCCACTTCCTTTGTCGCTATTTAATTGTCTCATTGTGATATATATGTTGAATGCTTTTTGTTTCATTACGTTTTGCAAATACAAAACCTAAGCCACCTTTTTCCACTAGTTCCCAGTTCTTACCTTGTGCTTCACTCATACCTCAAATTTTGCTTTTTTTGAAGACAAAAATGTTCACTCTTTGATTTCAGGGTAGGATGGCTCCAATATGGAACACGGTCTGTATCAGCAGAGTCTATTCTGTGTGTGAATAGATAGAATTTTATAAATCTCCTCTCCTACTGAGATAAAGTACCCATTGTTTTTCCAGGTTCGGCACTGTAGGGCACAGTGACAGAAGAGTGAAAATACAGTATCTGTGGGGAAAATTACAGCTTGCAGTGGAGTTATTGTGACCCATTTCTTTATATTCTGATGCCATGGCTCTGAGAAAGGCAAAAATATCTTTACGATATTTGCAGCATCTCTGTCAGTTACCTATATAGGTGACCAGTTTTATGTTTAGGAAAATGGTAACTTGAGCTTGGACCACAGATACTGAATTGAGAATTTCATATCTGAAATAAAATTCATAGAACTATGTGAACAAAATCCTGTTGCTTTGACAGGAATTCACTAGAGTCGGATGCTGAAAGGAATTAAAATTGCTTCTTCTTTGGGTTTCAGCCAGCAATCCACATGGAGGCACTTCAAAGTTTTGTGACCTGTTTGCTCTGCATTTCTAATGGTAATTCAGTGTAACAACTGACATAATTAACCCCAAACCTCTAGAATACTATTTTGTTACATGACATTTTGAAAGAGTAAAAACACTTTTCAGTTATCTCCAAGAATCTGTAATATCTATGATGTTCAGCTGTAATTAATAATAGAGTTTGGAATTTTAGTTTTATGAATTCATAAATAACTCAGTCCCTGGTGAAGATGAAGGATCTGATTTAAAACTGAGTCACTGTTCCCAGCCACCTGGGTTGGCGTTTCTAAATAAATAACTTGGTACATTCCTACATGCTTTCTAGAAGCATGTTCTGAGGGTTATGCGTATTTCTCTTTCACATTGTGGTAGAGGAAAAGAAATTGAATGTTATGTCCAGTATATGAGGAGCTAGGAAATGCTTTTCCTAAGAAAGTAAAAGTATTTTCTCTTTTTTGTTATCAGGCCTTTTCTCCTTTGTGACAAGTGTGTTACATAAACAGTCCTCAGTGATTTCAGGTGACCCTACATACAGGCAGATACATGTTGAAGTATCCACAATATAACTAGTGTATATCTTGCCCTAAACCAAACCAGCCTACAAAATACTCTCCAAAACTCTGTAGCAAACCAAAGACTATAGCGCAAAGGATCAGAAACCAGAAAAAAACAAACAAAACAAAACCAAAACCCACTTAAATTATTGAATGAGATTCTGAGCATTTAGAAGACCATGTCTTGATCTGCATGCCTTGGTCTGTGAAATGGGAGGAAATTTATTATGTCAAAATGCACAGTGAAAGTGTATTAAGGAGGGACTCTAGCTTATAGAAGATTCCAAACTTGCAAGGTTATGGCCTTGTCTTTACATGTTGTTTTTAATTTCCCTGATTCGTACTTTCTGATGTATCCTTCTCTGTAAGGAGACTGGGAATTTTAAATGTCATTAAAGATTTTATTGGATCACTGTTACATGGCAACGTCATAACAGCTTCCAGCATTTGTGTTATCAGTTCAACCATAGTCAATCCTACTTCCAGGGAGATTTTAGTACATGTATGTAAAAAAATTATTTTTGTCTCTTCTGAGGGGTGGGAGGGCACTAGTAGTTCAGTCTTTTAAATCTTCTATTTTTTGATCAAGGCATGTATTAACATTACCTTCTTCAGTATCTTTTCTTCTTTTCTGGGTATGTCTCTTTCTGGCATCTTGTCTCCTAACCCATCTTCATTTGTGAACACAAGAATAATGCATTTAAAAGGACACTGTCAAGGTACTTTATAATTTTTCAGCTCTGCTTTATTGTGTGTTGTTTATGACTGTTCTTTCCTAGCTTGAAATAAAATCTTTCCCCATGATGGTTACGTGTTCTTTTTGTGGTTCAAGCAAAATAATTGGTTGTCGAAGTTAATCTTATGAGGCTGATGGAATGTTTTATCTAACAAAAGAGAAATTAGTTCTTATTGAGTGAGAAAACTAATGAATGGCACAGGTTTGCAAAATAATAAAATAGAGAAAGAAGATAAAATTTTGTGCCTGCTAACCTTGACAGTGTTCCTTTAACAGTATCTTCTTTTTACATTTGTCTAGTTCTCTTAACTGTTATCTGTATTTGAGACCTTAGAACCCCATCCTTGGCTGCATCCTCTTATACTGTGTTTCTGTAAAAGCTGACTGTAAAGTCAGAAAAAATCTGACAATGATATTGAAACAAGTGTAGCAAAAATATGAATACAAATAACTTATCTTTCTGCTTTCCCCTCCCTTTTCCAGACCACAGATTGTTATATATTTCAGCTGAGATCCATGACACTTGCTTTCAATTCTTTCCAGGGAATTTTGGCAGAGATACTGTCTCAATCTAATATTGAAAAGTATTTTTCTGCAGCTGCTAACCACGTGAGCAAGCTGAGACTTTTATTAGTAATACAGGCACTCTCAAAAGAAATAATTGCTAGAAGTTCAGCCTTGTGTGAGCTTTATAGAACTTCAGTTTTTTAAGTATCACTCTAAACCATTTTAAAGTTGTTCTCATCCATGACATCATGACAAATTTGAGGATGTATCCATTAAAAGTCAGGAAGGAAATGAAGACCCTATACAGAACTATAGACATTACCTTTTGAGGCCTCATGAATTTTATTTTAAAGGGAAAATAAGTTGGGAAAACTGCACAATAATTGTGCTGAGTATCACATCAGTCAGGAAACAGAATTCTTTAGTCATAATTCACTTCTCACGATGATTTAATGTTTTTAGTATAAAAATTCCATTGTCTTTGTTGCCATATAAAGATGACTGGCATGTAAGAAATTCAACAGCTATAATACATTTTTCTCTTGATTACCTATAACAGACATAGATGCCCCCAAATAATTACGGATTTATTTCAAAACACTGAGTTAAAAAAACATGTATGGTGAAACTGGTAGATTTTCCCTCTGAAAACAGTAAATGAGTAGAAACTTTTAAAGGTGACTGTCAGTATGGCATCATTGTAAACAACTTTTTTCAAATATTCATTCCTGTATATTATTGAAATACATATTTATCTGTGTTACTGTTCTTTTCTATACATTTTTGAAGAAGGCAACACAATATCCTTGTGTTTCGTAACCTCTGTTGCAGCTGGGGAGGATAATGCGTGGACCATTTATGAAGTTTGTAGCCCATGCAGCCTCTTTCACCATTTTTCTTGGTCTGCTTGTCATGAATGCAGCTGACAGATTTGATGGCACCAAACTTCGACCGAATGAAACAACAGGCAATGTAAAACAGCTATTTAGGATGAAAACATCGTGTTTCTCATGGATGGAGATGCTCATTATTTCTTGGGTAATAGGTAAAAAGTAATTTTCACTTAAACTTGTCTTGCTGTGTTTTCAATGAAGCTGGATCCAATTTAGTCCTTTGCTATTAATTTTATGTGTAAAAATTGCAACAAAGGGAGTTTATTCACCTGGCTGCATTCCTACACAGGCCTCATTTTTTTTACTGGATGTCAGTGGGATTCACATGTGCCTAGTTAATCACAACCATTCAGGTTAGAGACTTAGGTGAAATCTACATTGTTTCAATATGAATATATTCAGTTTTATGACTATCAAAGGAAAGTGTCTACGAGTTTTCTGTTTTGTTTTTAGCCAGGCTGTGTCAGCCCCCAAGGGGAAGGATTTCCACATCATGAGCCAAGTTTTTTGTGTCCATTTGTCTCTTTCTTTTTCTCTTATTTTGCAAGTATGCCAGCAAAATTGATAGTGTGTAGCTGGATGTGTTATTGACAAAAGGGAAGAAGAATATAGCATCTGAACATTCAGTGGTAGATTTTTTTCCCAAAATAGGGATGAAATTAATATTATGAATAGTACTCTGAGCTGACCTGTTCAATTTGGTAATATAGTACTATTCAGCATCAGAACTTGACCCTAAGCATGTACCCTCAAAAATATTTTACCTGTCTCATTCTTATTTACAAGTCCAATATCATTTATATCAATGGACCACATGTCTTAAGGATCTGGGATCTGCTTCTTAGTTAAGAAAGTAACATGGAAGAGTTAAATTCAAGCTAAATGAAATCTGTTTCTATTCAAAAGCTTATGAATTAAAATATGTTGCTTTTATGAGCTCTCTGTAATTGAAATAGGAGCCATTTTTACGCCAACTGATTCTTAGAGCTTTGAAAACTGGCAATCTTTATTTCATCATAAAGCTATCTATAAAATAATATCATTGTGTTTTATAGGAATAACATGGCACTTAGGTTTCCAAATAGTCTATAAATATCAATGTTTTCATCTGATAATAACAGAGTAAATAATAATTTCCCAGTTTGAAGTTCTAGTTTTCTAATTTAATCTTTTTATTTATTTCTCTGTTGTGCATAAGTTGGTTTATGAAAAAAATGGTTCAATGCATACAGATGTAGCATTGAATTTAGTTACTGTAATTAACATTATTGCTGTTCTTATCTGAAAATGATGAGAAGTTCCTTCATACAATTTGATAAGTGCAAAAAATAGAGACATTGTTCCAATTCATTTTTTATTGTCTCTCTTTAGAATCATATAAATGTAGTTTCATGACTAAATAAATTTTATCTTGAAAAGGACAAGGATTTGCTCAATAAAAAAGATGCCATAAACTAATACTGTACTCTGTATTCTGTTAAAGGAAATTCTATTCTATTAAAGGAAAATTATTAGGAATCAGATACCTGTTCATTGTTGAAGAAGCATTAGGTCTGATTCATACTTTCATGATGGTTTTTCACAGGTATTTGCAATTGCAGTAAAAGAGATTGCACTCAAGGTATTCTGGAAATAAGGAAATGTGAGTTCTGCTATTAGTTCTAGAACTGCTATATGATCATATCAGAGCATTTCTGCTCTTCCCCCTCCTCTTGTCTCTGTAACAGATGGTAATACTCATATCCCATTATTCTTTTTGAGAGCTTTTGTAGTTGTACAAGAAAAAAGTAATATGAAAGATTGTTTTTATTACTCACATGAGAAAGAAGCATTGGGATGTATATGAATTGGCAGGTTTAAGGATTTTAGTCTGTGTTCAGACTCCCACTGACTAAAGTTGTTTTGCATTTAACTGCAACTTGGAGCGTACCTTATAGAAATAAAATATCAAATAAATGTGAAGATAAAAAACCACACTGTTTTCTCTGTTCTGTCTTATACAGGCATGATATGGTCTGAATGTAAAGAAATATGGTCTCAGGGTCCAAAGGAATATCTTTTTGAGTTATGGAATATGCTTGATTTTGGTATGTTAGCAATTTTTGCAGCATCATTCATAGCAAGGTTTATGGCATTTTGGCATGCATCCAGAGCCCAGAACTTCGTTGATGCAAATATGAAAGATCTGACAAGTCCAACACTGGAGCCCAACATAAAATACTACACCTTAGGTGAGTTAATTGTACATGATTAAGATTTGCTTAGATGAACTGATGAAGATGAATTGATTTTCTGCCAATAATTTAGTTCTACAATAAATTACTTCATAATTCCCATCCCTTCTTCTCTTTCTCATCCCTATTATTTGATCACAGTTCTCACAGCTCATACATTTCTTTGAGGACTGCTCTAGACATCAGGTGCTGAAGTTATCTAAGATTGAAATAACCCCACCGTCATCCCCTGTTATAAATATTATTGTAACCCAGGTCATTTGATCTGTTCAGTTACACAATGCTATCCTGCAGATACTTGTGTTGGTACAACTGTAAATATGGTGTACTATAGTGCAAGGGCAGAACTAAGCAATGAGATGCAAGAACTTCTTAAACCTGTTTTGCCAACATAACCAATACTTGCCTTTGCTCAGAGACTTTTATATTATTTGAATAATTCTCAATCCACTGTCTTTACCAATAAGAAATAAAAATGTTAATAAACTTGCTTAGAATATATGAGAAGTGTCTAGAAGCTATTTTGCCCAAATGAGGAAAAATTAAGTTCTGTTTACTGCCATCTTTGATCTTAGTTACCCATGAAATCTGAGGTAAAGCTAGCACAGGTGTGCCTGCTTATGTGAAAATGTGCAGTCTTTTGCCATACAGACATTTTCTTATTTGAATATAGTGTGTGTAATAGGCTTTCCAGTGAGGAGCTCAATAAACAAAACATACATATACCTGCAAGAAACACACAGCAGCTAATAAGGCAATGAAAATGCACCAACTGAGCCTTGTTGTGCCTAAAACTAGAGTAGTTTATTAGTTTGTCAGGATACATGAATATTGGCATTTCAGTAATTTCCTTGAAGAATATAATTTTCTGATGTATGTAAGGTCGTTTTGACTAATGCTCAGCATCACTGGGTATGAATGTATTATAAAGCTGTAAAAATAACTGACTTTTTATTAAATGGTTATGTGTTAATTAGCAGCTCAAATTACTATTTTTCCAAACGGCAGCCATTGTAGTATAAAGTATTCATTTATTTTCCTGGCTTTACAGTAGAGTAAACATGGATAGCAACATTCTGGGAGTAGAGAACCCATCCCAGCTTAACCTCTTCTCTTTGCCTGAAGCACAGTAGTGAATTGAAGTGTCCCACATCATCAGGTAGTGCCTTAATCTCCAGCAAGGAAGTATTCTGGAGGATATTGCTTTAGAATTCTTCCTCTGACACTTTTCTATAAATATTTCTTTAAGTACAGGTTTGAACCTGAATTCTGTCCTCTGCAGCTGAGTGTGTTCCCTGTCAAAGACCAGTGTCACATTCACTGATCGATCTAAAGGGTGTTCAAGTAATTCACACAAGTGGATTAGCTTCAACAGAAGAGATTGATAGAGATGACGATAGAACAGGTGATGGAATGAGAGTCCAGTGTGTGCCAGGAAAGGGCCATAGCTGTTTCACTATGAGTAGAAAGATGAAATAAATAGAAAAAGTAGAGAAAAATTATTGTTCCCACAGGTTTAGAGTTATGGAAAGCATTTAATGACTCCAGATCCCCACATCAAAGCAATTTGTTTTGGGTAGCTAAACCAAATCATATTTCTAATTTAATTTATTCAATTGACACTGTAAGGTGAATTTTACTTAAATTCTCTAGCAGGCTTGGATTCAACTCCCAAAAATTTACCTCGGTGATCTTACAGCCCACATTTATAAGCAATGGAGATCTAATCAATAGTCAGTGGAGCTGTGAAATGTTTCTAGTGCTACCTGGCTCAATTCAGTTGGTTAAATATAAGTGATTAGCACTGTTTGAATTACCCAGGGTTTCTTCCAGTTTTGTTCAGTTGCTATTCCAAAAAGAGCTTCCATAGATCTGTACAGATATCTTCAAATGCTAACAGAAATTCTCATCTTTTGTTTTTAGCCAGAATAAACTGGGATCCATCTGATCCTCAGATCATATCTGAAGGCCTGTATGCAATTGCAGTAGTGTTAAGTTTCTCCAGAATAGCCTACATCTTACCAGCTAATGAAAGCTTTGGACCACTGCAGATATCACTTGGCAGAACTGTGAAAGACATCTTCAAATTCATGGTGATATTTATCATGGTGTTTGTGGCTTTCATGATAGGCATGTTTAATCTCTATTCCTATTATCTGGGGGCAAAACAAAATGAAGCATTCACAACGTAAGTACAACTGATTAAACTGTGATGATTGTGGGCTGGTTTTATGGAAAAACAGTTGCTTGCATTGTATGTATTAAGTTTAGTAATTGTTTTATAAGATTTGCATCTCTTAAACATTTGTCTTGGATTAAATAGTCATTTTCTCTCTTGTTCTAGTGTTTAAAGGATATATTAGGATCAGAAACTCAAGCTCTGATTTCAAACAATACCATAGTAAATTGGGAAAGACAGGCTGGGAAGCTGTGATATAGTTGTCCTTTATGTGAGAGAGCAGCCAGAATGCCTGTACGTTTGCCTAGGGATAGATGAAGAGCCAGTGTGAGCTTACAGGTCAGGACAAGAAGGCAGAACAGCATGGGTGATGTTGTAGTGGATGTTTGCTACAGAATGCATGATCAGAAAGACAAAGCAGATGAGGCCTTCTTCAGACAACTGGAAGAAGACTCACACTTGCAGAATCTGGTCTTCATGGGGATTTTTAACCACCCTGATACCTGCTGGAAGGAAAGTACAGCAGGGCACAAGCATTTCAGGAGGTCTCTGGAGGGCATTGACAATAACTTCCTGACACATAATCAAGAAGCTAATGTGGAGAGGAGCTTTGAGACACCTGACTTTTACAAAGAAGGAAGGATGGGTTGGGTATGTGCAGGTTGGGAGCAGCCGTGGCGAACCTGACATTGCAGAGTTCAGGTTCCTGAGAAGATTGAACAAGGCAAATAGCAGGACCACAACCCCAGCCTTGAGGAGAGCAGACTTCGGCATTTTTCAGGGAAGAATCTCATAGCATATGGCCCTGAAGAGAAGGGCAGACCAGGGAAGATGACTGATTTTCAAGAATGTCTTTTCAGTGCTTAAGATTGGTCCATCTCAATGGCAGAAAATCAAGCAGAGGTGTCAGGAGGCCTGTGTGGATGAACAAGAGTTATAGGCTAGTTGTGATAGACCAGCTGGTTGTGATGCCAATCAGAAGGACCTTGAAAGGCTTGAGAAGTTCAACATGGGGAAATGCCACATCCTGCCCCTTGGAAAGAAGAAACCTATGTATCAGGCTGGGGCTGACCAGCTGAAAAGCAGTTTGGCAGAAAAGGAGCTGGGGATCCCGATGGACAGTGAGACAGAAACACGCCCTTGTGGCAAAGCCTCCTGAGCTGCAGTAGGCTCAGGATGCTCCTAAAAATACAACAGTACCTCAGACCCCTTCAAAGATGGGCATATGTCAGATGATCTGGCACTGCAATCTGTAATAGCACTCCATGCACAGGGCTTGCTCCCAGGGTTGTTCAAGGATTTCAGGACAGGCTAGGGAACTTGTGGGACAGCATTCTGTCTGTGAGGGAGTTTGAGTCAGAGTGCAGCGTAGCAGCTCCCTGCAGCACATGGAAGCAAGGCTGGTTCCTCCATCATGGGCTGCAGACATCTATAGTTGAAGCAGACTAATCACTGCAGTGTGATACACATGAGAAGACATTTGTAATTTAGTTCAGACAATTCTGCATAGTGTTACAGGTTAAAAAAACCCTAAATCTAATTCCTTTTTTAAGGACTGCCTCTCTATCGTTTCCAATGGCAATAACCAAGTCCATCTTGGGAGGAGAAAATATATTCTTTTTTTTTTTTTTTATTATTTCCTTAGCTGCTCTTTTTTTTCCTCTCCAACCTAAAAATAGAAATTCTGAATTGACTGTCTTTCAGGGGTTATTTGGCATACATTTGTCATGCCTCTCCTTTCTAGCTGTGCTTTTAAGATAAATCACTTCAATGGAAACTCATTCTTCTGTGTGCTCTGCAGCTCTTGCCTGCTTCATTTCTGGCTGTCATGATCTTCAAGCTATTGCTGTTACGAAGTATACTCAGCCAGGAAGCAAACTTGGCTAAGAGGGAAAATAGTGTTTCTTTTTCCAGTATTATTACTTCACACAGTAGATAAAGTACCTAAAACTACAAACCAGTAAAGTCACAACTAAGAATTAGCGGGGGGGGGGGGGGAGTAACTTTTTTTTTTCTTAACAATAACATGATAAAATCCAAAATCTGCTTTGCAATGCTACATCTGCATTTTTAGAGGTGGGGATATGAGATCTCTTCATCTAAGCAAGAGGAAGTATGTCTTCAAACAGGTGGAGATAGATAGGAAAAAGTACCTCAGAGATTTGGATTTATCTTTATGTGTGTATATATATATAGTATATATATATATCAGTATCCCCACACCATGGCTTATTGCCTTTGCCCTGGATTGGTGATATAGTGAAAACTCAACTGGAAGTTTAAGCTCTGTGAGACCCATTTTTTGGAAAATGCTGATTTTCAGTCAGATCCTGTCTTCTTCACAGTTTCAGAATGTCAGTCCTATTAATGGTGAAATAATTAACTCTAAGTGAACTAATGGTGCAATTAAAATAACATATTTACAGGTTGATTATCTTTATTTAGATTCACATTACCATCAAGAGCATAGCATATAGATTAAAGTAGTTAACAAGTGAATCGTTGTAATATTCTTTTGAGAATGTGTATGTAATTCCTAAACGGAATCAGATGGTTTTATTGTCAGTCCTAAATACTAGAAATCTTATATTATGAAACAGCCTGTACCTATGAAATTAGATAGTCTGCTTTTTCTGTATAATATCACTGTGGTAGAGGTCTACATTATAATGGAACAGTTTGTACACTGTGTAAAAATGGTAACTGGCAATTTGAACAGTAAGAATATACAGCTTTTCTTCAGTAACATATGCATATGTTCAATTTCTCCTTTCAGTGTTGAAGAAAGTTTCAAGACATTGTTCTGGGCTATATTTGGACTCTCAGAAGTTAAATCAGTTGTCATCAATTATAAACACAAATTTATTGAAAATACTGGTTATGTCCTTTATGGAGTCTATAATGTTACCATGGTCATTGTCTTACTCAACATGCTTATTGCAATGATCAACAGTTCATTCCAGGAAATTGAGGTAAAAATTCCATTGATTATGAAGTATCACCACATCTACTGTTACAGCTAATTGTCTAGATCTGAAAATTTTCTTGTTGACATTTTATTTAAGAAAAATAACACATATTATTTCTCCTATATAATAGGGAAAAATACCCATTCCTCAGTACATTTGTATTATAAAATACCTGGAAATACCCAGCTGCATGTGCTTGCAATACTAAGAACTAGACTGGACTAAGAAACTGTTGTTGTACTGTGTTATGTTCCTGAAGAGGAAGGGTTGCATTGTGTGACTGTGAATCTTTCATTTGCCTCACTTGTGGTTATTACATAAATACAATTTCTAAGTAATAACAATGAGAGGGAGTAATGCCCCTATGCTGCAGGGATGTTCTTGTTCCTATGTGTTGACCTTGCAAGCAGGTCTATAATACATTGTATTATTCTTTTATTTAAACAACTGTTGCTCTAGTCCTCTGCTGTGAACAAAACTTTACAGAGTAATCAGCAGGGCTACTGAAAATCAGTATGAACTTTGCATGCATGGAAAACAAAGGGCTAAATCGTTATCATTGTTTAGAAAAAAAGGAAGAAGATACCCAGAAGTTAGGCCATCCCAACCGTCCCCGGGTGACACAGAGCAGCACTCAGATTTGACACCACTTTGATCCCAGGTTCTGATCTCTAGTTTGTGGCAATGGTGTTGTCCAACTTGAGCAAGAACAGCGTACATTCTTGAGGGAGGCTCAGATTCTTCTGACTCAGGAGGCCACAGAACAAGCTATCAGGTTCAGAGCAATAAAAATTAGGCTGTTATCCAAAAGTGTGGTGACTGGATACAAACAGCTTCTAAAAAAAGCTACAGCAATATTGAGTCATGTCCTTGAACATGATGTCAGTCCTTTCTGCAGGAAGCCATCTTGAACTTTACAGGAAGGAATAAAGTGAGTGTTTTGGCTGTTATTAACGTTAAACATAAACCACGGTGATTATAGCCTATTTGATTTAATTATATATTCCAGCAAGTAGAAGGAATTAGATGAGAATCACCTATTTTTTTGTCATGTTTTAATTAACAGAGTAAATTTTTAATTTAAAGTTCCAATACTATGTCTTCTTCACAAACCAGATTATAGACTAATTGCTACAGAAGAGACCAGTAAAATATCAGTCTTATTGAGAGGTGTACATTTTTGTTATGTTAACAGGATTTTTCCATTTACAGAGGTCCCATTGTTTCATGCAGTTTGAGTGTTGCCATGAAGCTTTTACTTGGGCATTGTACTGTGTGCTTTTAAGTCAGAGCTTTTGTTCTTATCAGTGTATTTACAAAGAGGTCTGTCTCTGTAAATCCTGTATTGCAGACTGTTAGCACTCACTCTGGAGTAATCAGTGATTGAATCAAATCCACTTTGTTCTTCTGTAATTGTTTTATTTTAATGGGTTAATAAGAACAGTTCCATTCATTGAAATTCACTTTTCACAGACTATAAACGAGTTCTTGATCTGTTTGAAATTATTTCAGCCAATTACATTCAAAACACAAGATAAGGTTTAGCTAGAGCATCTTCAATAGTCAAGGTGGCATTAACAGTTTATTAACAGCCATGTTTCTGTTTTACAGGATGATGCTGATGTAGAATGGAAATTTGCAAGGGCTAAACTTTGGTTTTCTTACTTTGAAGAAGGGAGAACTCTTCCAGTACCCTTCAACTTAGTGCCAAGCCCCAAATCTTTGCTTTATCTCCTACTCAGAATCAAAAAATGTATTTCTAAACCATTTCTGTGCCAAAAGAAGAGCTTTCAGGAAGATGCAGAGATGAACAAGGTAATCTTATAATGTGTATACTAGCTGCTAATTTTAAAAGATAAAACAAGTTTTAAGTTCATTTTTGCTGTTGACCTGTTCTCATGATTTTCCCCACACAGTCCATACTGAAGTCAGTCACTATGTACAGGCTTAAATTCTTACTTTGGTTTTATATAAGTACTTGTCTACATCTCCAATTAGTTCTAAGTTTAGAAATGCCATTGTAAATTTACAGTTCTTCCTGCTTCTTGTCATGGAATCAGAGAATAATTCAGGCCGGGAGGGACTTGAGGAGGTCTCTGGTCCAACTTCTTGCTCACAGCAGGGTCAACTCTGAGGTCAGGCCAGGTTTCTTAGGGTCTCATCCAGGTAGATCTTGAAAACCTCCAAGGATGGAGACTGCTCAGTCTCTCTGAGCAGCCTGTGACTGTCCCTTATGGGGAATAAGTTGCTGCTTTTACCTCTCAGTTGAATATGTCCACTGTCTTTGCTCTTCTGTCCTGCAGCACTTGAAGACCCCAATTCCATCTCCTCAGTGACCTTCCCATACACACTGCTATATGATGTTAGGTGTGTCTGAATCCATCTCCACTTCTGAACAAGCCCAGATTTCTGTGTCTCCTCACAGGAAAAGTGTTCCAGCCCCAAACAGCTTTGTGATCCTCTGCTGAACTTGCTGCTGTTTTTTAACACCTATCGATCTGTCCCTCAGCTCCTCTTCTCAGTTCATTTTCTGTCAAGCTGCTCTCCATTCTCTTCATCTGCTGTCTCAGCATCCATTGCTGCAGCCCATTGAGTCTAATGGACTTGCCTGGGTCAAGTTCTCTCAGGTAACCCCTGACTTGACCCTCCTCCACAGCTGCTTGTTCTCCTTCTCCTTGAATACCTCCACCAAGTGCAGAGACCTGATAGACTGTTGGTGAAGCCTGAGGCAAAGAATGGGTCAAGTCATGAGCACTGGCTGAATCCACTGTCAGTAAATCCGCTGCCCCACTGAGCAATGGGCCCACTTTTTCCTTGCTCAGCCTTGTGCTGCTATTCTAGCAGTGTAAGCTCTTTGTGCTGTCCTTGCAAATGTCAGCTTAAGAGGAGTTTTGTTGTTCCCCACACTACCCTCACATGCCTGGGCAGGGTTTATAAATTCCTCCTTTAATGGAGGAAATTCACCAAAGCTGATCTGTGACTGCCATCCTCAGCTGGACAGGGGAGAGCAAATGTAACAAAAGACTCATACAGGATGAGGACAGGGAGAGATCACTCACCAATTACCGTCATGGGAAAACCAGAATCAACTTGGGGAAATCAGTTTAATGTATGACTCATCAAATTAGAGTTGGGTAATGAGAAATAAAACCAAATCTTATAAACACTTTCCCTCAGCCCTCCCTTCTTCCTGGGCTCAACTTCACTGATGAATTCTCTAACTCCTCCCTCCCCAGCCAGTGCACCGGGACAGGGTAGTGGGAGCTGTGGTCAGCTCATCACATGTTATCTCTGCCACTCCTTCCTCCGCAGGAGATGTCCTCACTCTCTTTCCCTGCTCCAAGGTGTGGTCCCTCCCACAGGAGACAGCCCTCCATGAACTTCTCCACTATGAGTCCTTCCCTCATGTCTCTGGCTGCTGTTGCACAGTAACTTTATCCCCTTCTAAAGTACGTTGCTCTTGGACAGTGGTGCATCTGCCTTGGGGCCAGCTCCTGTTGGCTCTGTGGGATATGGGGAATCTTCTAGCAGCTTCTCAAAGAAGCTGCCCCTATAGCTGCCCCCACTACTAACACCTAGCCATGCAAACCCAACACAAGCCCGTTGCTGCTTCATCTGAGAATGCAGCTGCTTTTTATTGCGAACCATTCTGTTATGTTTTATTTACACAAGTGCAGTAAAAGCACTTGAATTGATTCATTGCTGTATCTCATGGGCTTTTTTAAAGAGTTTGTAATCAGTCTGGTTTTCCTGCAGTGTCTTGGTATGAATCAAATTAATTTCTTTAGGAGAACATGGGACATAACACATGGTGTTAGGTGGTATTTGAAGTGTAGACTAGCACTGTTGTAACAGGGTAAGGAAGAAGAGCTTTGCAAGACAACTGATCAAAGGTAGTGAATAGGAAGTTGAACATGTAATAACACTCACACAAAAAAAGAAATTACAGATTTGTCATGGTGGCAGAACAAATGTGTCATTTATGGGAATTTTAATATGGAAGAATCTTTGTTAAAATGTGCAGTAATCTAAGCAGAGGTCTTCTCAAGGTAAGGAGCCCTTGAGTCTGTAGTCAATAATCATTCATTATTAGACTGGGACCAGTAAAGAATTTACATGCATCTGTCAGCACTCTGTCACCAATGTGATGAGCACTTTTACCATCACAGTTATCAGTTGAGGAATAAAGAAAAGAAATTGGTTGCAATTCTGGGGAAAAATACTGTGCCTATAACAAGCTTTTGCCTCTGGTTAAGTTCATAATAGTCTACAAAAACAAACACAGGTACTACAAACACTGTCACCAAAGTCAAGATTCTTATTAACCTCAGATGTCTCTTGTGCTACCAGTTATTTTTCTAGCATTTCACAGATCTCACTTAATTTTTGGGGGGAAGTTTAATCCTCATGTATTTAACACTCAGTGGATGTGAGACTGCATTTGCTGAAGTTTTTGATGACTGACATTTGCAAAACTTTTCATCAAGCTACTTGATGCACATCAGTTTCACAACTGCCATGAGTGATAAAGACATCACTGAAAAATTATGACTTTAAGGAGCTGCTTATAAACTTCAAATTGAGTGTTGGCAAGAAACAAAAATCAAAGGTAATTTTTCCTAATTCACTTAGTTTGTGACTTTGAAAGCACTGAGTAAGATAGAAGCTGTTTTTTAATGACTTTTTAATATGAAATTTATGTGGCTGTAAAACAGATTCTCTTTAAAATCCTGTTCTTACACCCTAAGAAAGAAGCTGTATTTTTTCATTACCTTCCAGAATGATATCCAAACCTAACAATTCATATATTAATGCTTTCTGCTCACTGCAGATTGCGGTATAGCTAATGCTAAGTGAAATGTGCTTACTCTCTAGCTAAGGAAGCTATAAAAATGTAAATCAAAAAGAAAACAAAATAGAAAAAAAAGCTTTTACATTGAAAACCATAAGTAAAGCAGCTGAACCACACCTATTCATTCCTCAGCTTTTCCAGCAGGATGACTTGATGCTACCAGAGGATTACACTTTTACTTGCCTTTTGGACCACCACATACTGTGGCACTGACTTTATCTGAATCTATCAGATGCTGCCATCCTTTGCACTTCTGAAAAGTAACTGAAGTGTTTTTGTGCCACATTTTGACTCACTGTTGATGATTCGCTATTGCTGAGTCTGTTTTATGTCATCTTTTCAAAGGCATTCTCAGGCTTTTGGGGTTTTGACTTTGGACTCATCCTGTGGTGAGCTGAGCAGGTTGGTGCTGCTGTGAGTGCTGAGTAAGGAGCTACTTCTGCAAGGAGCTGCTATAAACTCAATGAGCTGTGCAAAGATAAGAAGAGATCTGGAAATACCTGACTCAAGATTTGTTGGCTGTGTCTGTGCTAGTAAATTAAATGAGACAGCTTATCTGGGCACAAAGGCAAACTCTGGAATGGCTTGCCCCTATTCAAGTAGTTTTCCTCCCAACATAGGGTTGCTGCAAGCTATTGTCCCTAGACCACTCCATTTGCCAAACTGTGCATAAGGAGGGAGACAGCTGCTCTGGTGCAAATTCTACTTGGAAGGACACTAAAAGTTTACTGATAGAAGACATTGGATTGCAATACCCAGAAATGTTAACACACACTTGAGTTTACTGATTCACCCCCAGCCTGTGGGCCTGTCTCCTGCAGAGCCTGCATCTTCTCAGTGCAAAAGCAGCAGCAGCACCAGGGTGAATGTAAAGACAAGAATTAGGATGTGAAGGGCAGAAGTTCTGCCCCTAGAGCCAGCTCTGCCCTCACTACCTTTGGCAGAAAACAAAGCCAGATGCCATCAGTGCTAGACAGCAGGTGATTTACATAGCTGTGTTCAAAGTGTAGCACACCAGAAACCAATTTCTTGAGACATATTTACAAACAATAACAAAGGCTGTAAAGACGTTTTCTTTCAGGCTGTTGGTTAAAACTTGCAGATTTCTTCTGTTTCAGGCTAGAATTAGTGTTTTAAAAATCAAATGAACAAGAAGATCAAACCAGGAAAGGGGAGAAATAAATGAAGAAAAAGGAGAGTTTTAAAGAAACTTACTTTGAGTTTTATTCTAGATTGAAAAGCAGCCTTGTGAATTAGAAAGTTTATGGTTTAAGTGTTGCAGAACATGTTCATCTTCCTAAGCTGATAGATGATGTATCTAATACATTTGCTTAAAATATGGTCCTTCAGAATAGAAATAAGGAAGAACTGGTTATTGAAAGAATTTAAAACCCTCATTCAAACAATAAAATATGTTAACTTTTACTTACCTGGAATAAAACAGTTTCTGAAATTTTCACAAGTGACCTCTGGTTATGGGAGCGCAAATTCTGAGTCCCTTCCTTCTGCCCTTCTCCTGGCATTGCAAGTTGCCAGCTGCTTCTGAAAACTGGGATTTAAGATGTTAACAAAGTGCTTACAAAACACCTGCAGTACTTGCATTACTCTTTGATTGCATTAATTTTTAAATAATGGTAGAGAAAAAAAGTTGAAAGAAGAAGGTGTTTTCTAAGAGCAATGATCCCTGTGTGCTGCATTGCTTCTTTCACACCACTCTTGGAGGAGGGTTATTTTTGTTCGGGTTTTTTCTAGACAGAATAAATCCAGGGTTTATTTGAATTGCATTTTTTCCCCTCCTGTTATTCATGTGAAAACGTTCAATAGTAACTTTAAAAAAATGAATTCTAGTTCAGTCATCAATGTGACAGACTGAATTTAGTAGTAATTCTGAGAGGAAAAAGTCATAGGCATGAAGCTTAAAGAGATTTGTGCAAAAAGGAAGTTATAATGAAATCTTGGTAATCTCTGCCACCAAGTGGTCATTCAGCAAAGTACAACAGATGTTCTGTGCTGTTACAACGTAAGCAGGTTTAGTGGAGTGATAACACTTCTAATTTATGTGCCAGCTTCCAAGGTGCTGTAGCTAAGTAAAAGTAAATTATTTTGTTCAAAAAAATACAGACTATTGAAGTGTATAAGTTAAAATAAAAATATTACAGTGTGTCTGGTTTTATAGGCTTGCTCTTTGTCACAATTTCAACATGTATTACTGGTTTTGCTATTTCTAGTGAAAATCAGGTTTTAGTTAAGCACTGGATTAACTTTTGAAGTGAACCAATGTAACATAAATTTGAAATCAGTGACCAGCATAACAGATTACATTTAAAATACATAATAAAAAAACACACCTAAAATTAATAAATAATAAAAATAATAAAATTAAATGCAGTTGTACATTAAATGTAAACTTGTAAGTAACAGGATCATGAATAGTATCACAGCTGCAGACTAAGTCCTGCTTATTCCTCATCCAGATCAATCATGTTTTATATTTCACTTTCTTTTTAATTCTTCAAACTACTACTCATTGAACTGGCCCCATTATCAATCTAAAGTTATATTAATTTCACTTTGACGGTTGCTTTTCACTCTTACTGCAGCCTGGTCATTCAGCCAGAGCCTCAGTTCACCATTTTGTGATGCTTTAGTCCTCAAAGATGTAAATCAGTAATGAAACCTGCAGTTTACATCCTTGGTGTTTTATCAGGGAGTGATACCCTTTCAGTATATTTAGTAAAGAAGATGCTGCTCAGAAATGTCAGCTGATAATTTTGTGCTCCCTGGCATGACCTGAATAACAGATTACATTCAGCCATTAGTGCAAGTGAGTGGAAAAGCAAACGCCTTGTGCATTTTGTGGTTGTATAGGTGGCATTAGATGTGGGCAAGTGCATGAAAGAAGGGAAAAGAATAATGCAGCTACTTCTCCTTCTTTCTTGATTTCTCCCACACCATGCCCTGACTCCTTCATCCATTGCCTACGAAGCAGTGGTGCACCAGTATTACCCTCCTCCTGATAGGGGTCCACATCCTACACAGAGGGAAAGGCTATGAGGAGGTGTCTGCTCTGCTTTGATCCGTTGAACATGTTTAGGAGTAGGCGAGAAGCAGAAGGAGAAAACTTCCCAGTTCTCACCTTCTTGCATCAAAGTCTGAAAGGGTTTGTTTCATGAGGACTTTACCACAGTAATTGAATACTTCCCAAATTGAGTTTACAGTTAGTGTTCTGTCATACGATATATACATGAGGTAATTTAACCATATTGTGCTTCTATTTATTTTGCACTGTAAATTATGTTTCCATTTCAGCTTGGTCAAAGGAAGCAATCAAGTATAAGAAGCTCAGATGAAATTCACTTAAACAGTTTAAACAATCCTCCAAGGCAATACCAGGTAAAAAAAAAAACACTTTATTTGAAATGAGATCAAGTATAGAACTGGCAGACTGACAGCATGAGGACAGTATTGAATTTATGTTAAATAATATGAATCAAGAATAAATCCACAGACCTTGTATATATAATAAGTAAATGCAATTATTTAGGCATTTGCAGTACAATCAGGATATTTTTCTTCACTTGTAGCTTATGTTTTTAAATGTTTTTAATTTTAGAGACAGGTTGAATCCTCAACTGCACAGTGTGAATTAAAAAAAAACAAAATGAATCACAGAATCTTCCTGCTCCGTCTGCTGAAGCTGAACTGAAGGTTATTGTGTCACACCTTTATACACCAATACTTCACACACTGCAAATACCTTTCAGCCTTTATGCTGTCAGTACAGTCTGTTTATTCTTTGTCTCCCAAATAACTGTAATGCAAACCTCTGTGTATTTAAGTATGAAGAGACCCAGCGCAGTCCACATAAAGCTCAGCTGTTCTGGTCCAGAGGCTTCTCCTTTCCTTCCTGTAATACTGCAAAGCTGGTGGAAAGGAAGAAGCAAGACCTGCATGGGCCAAGATCATTTGAATGCAAAAGGGTGTAGAGAGTAGGTTCTTTAAGGCAAAAAAGTTTTTCCTTTGGGCAGGGTAGCTCAGCTCCACTCTGACATTGTGCAGTTTCTGCACAAGTCTTTTCTAAAAACTCCCTGATTTTTTCACAGCCAATTTCATTATGCAGTGACAGATGTTAAGATTACAAATGTATCCCGAAATGTGAGAATATGCGACTTTGTATTGGAAATATTCTTGAATTATTAGAATAAACAGTACAGCTGCTGATCCTGCAAGCATGACTGTAGTGATGGTCTGGAATCACTAATCACGGATGATTCACCCCACAACTACTTCTGGTCAGGTCTGTTACTGTGGAGACAAAACCAGACATATAAACCTGTGTATATTTCATGTCTTGTAATGAAAACCAAAAAGTATTGTGTTGTCATGGATTGCATCATATGAAAATACTAAACCCAAAGTATTCTACAGAAATACAGGAAAGACAGATCCTCAGAGGTAATTAGATACCTTGTTCTTACTCAAGTAATTTGAAATAATGCGAGAATCATGGGCAGAATCCATTTTTCCTGAAACAGTGAAGTTTACACTGGAATTTTCTGGCCTAGGTTCCACTTATTATTAGCAGAGAGGGTAGTCATTGTAATAGTGTGATCTGTTTGATTCGAGACCATCTTAAGAACCTGAACGTACACAAGTCCATGGGACCTGATGAAATCCATCCGCGGGTCCTGAAGGAGCTGGCAAATGAAGTTGCAAAGCCACTGGCCATCATATTTGAAAAATCATGGCAGTCAGGTGAAGTTCCTGATGACTGGAAAAAGGGAAATATAACCCCCATTTTCAAGAAGGGGAAAATGGATGACCCGGGGAATTACAGACCAGTCAGTCTCACCTCTGTGCCTGGCAAAATCTTGGAGCAGGTTTTCCTGGAAGGCATGCTAGGGCACATGAAAAACAACAAGGTGCTTGGTGATAGCCAACATGGTTTAAATATGTACCATAGATAAAAGCAGAGATTTTTACATTATATTCCTTTTAACCTGGCAAGTCCTCTGCTGAAATGTCTGAATGTAACACAATGTAACGGAGCTCATATTTTAAAATGTCACTAGAAAGTCCAACTAAGAAAACTAACTTTCTTCTCTGCAGAAAATAATGAAGCGTCTCATTAAAAGATATGTACTGAAAGCTCAGATAGATAAGGAAAGTGATGAAGTCAATGAAGGTAAGTTGATAGGACAAGGGGTAACGGGTTGAAACTTAAACAGCATGGGTTTAGACTGGATATAAGGAAGAAATTCTTTACTGTTAGGGTGGTGAGGTACTGGAATGGGTTGCCCAGGGAGGTAGTGAATGCTCCATCCCTGGCGGTGTTCAAGACCAGGTTGGATGAAGCCTTGGGTGATATGGTTTAGTGTGAAGTGTCCCTGCCCATGGCAGGGGGGTTGGAACTAGATGATCTGAAGGTCCTTTCCAATCCTAACTATTCTATGATTCTATGATTAATTGCATGTTTATCCTTAGCCAGAGAATCAAAACAAACTAAAGGGTTTACATATGCCACTTGAAAAAATGTTACCAAAATACTTAATTTGCCTGTCTGCTTGACAAGTTCAAGATGTAAAATGAACATGAAGTTAAGGAAGAGATGCAGCTTTCTGTCTCTGCTCTCCCATCAGAAACTACTACTGATCTAACCACTTCTTGTGGAAAGTGTTGCTGTTTCTAATAATGACCATGCATTTCCCATGGTGAAGCTGCATTTAATGCAGCAGTTGGTTTGTGGCACTTCTGTACATATTCCCCATCGTGTGTTCTTATTGCTGATTCTTATATCTCTCTCTACAACTACCTGACAGGAGGTTGTAGTGAGGTGGGTGTCAACCTCTTCTCCCAAGTAGCAAGCAATAGGACAAGAGGAAATGGCCCCAAGTTGCACCAGGGGAGGTTTAGATTGTAGGTTAGGAAAAATTTCTTCTCCGAAAAGGTTGTCAAGCATTGGAACAGGCTGCCCAGAGATGTGGTAAAGTCACCACCTCTGGACATAGTAAAAGATGTGTAGATGTGGCTCTTAGGGACATGGTTTAGTGGTGGATTTGGCACTGCTAAGTTAACAGTTGAACTCGGTGATCTTCAGTCTTTTCCAACCTAAATGATTCTGTGATTCTATGATCTCTTTTGCAGCAGAACTGCAGATTCCATTTAACTTATCATTTGAGTTTTGTGAACTCATGTGATCTCCCACACTTCTGCCTTCAGGTTTGGTTCCTGAACTGCATTTTCATATTCCTATCCCTAAGTCACTGTTCACCAATGAGCAGCAGAAATCTGCTTTTTGTGTTTCAGCAAAGAAATCCAGAGAAGGCTCTATAAGAGTGAGAGAGCACTGGAACAGGTTGCCCAGGGGGGTTGTGGAGTCTCCTACACTGGAGATATTGAAGGCCCACCTGGACAAGTCCCTGTGTGATGTACTCTAGGTTACCCTCCTCTTGCAGGGAGTTGGACTAGATGATCTTTTGAGGTCCCTTCCAACCCTTGGGATTCTGTGATATCTGTAAGATATTTGAATATGCTAATTTTTTCCTTTGTTTCTTAATCATGTGGTCTTCTAATGTCTGTTACAGGTGAACTGAAGGAAATTAAACAGGACATCTCAAGTCTTCGGTATGAACTCCTTGAGGAAAAATCTCAAAATTCTGAAGATCTGGCAGAACTTATAAGGAAACTTGGGGAAAAACTGTCAATTGACTCTAAGGAAGAAGAAAGCAAGAGATAACCTAAACATTGAAGAAATGCAACAGAACATTAGCAATTCACTTAAAGCCATATTTCTGTTTCACTCAAGTCTAGCTCACATTTCTACAACAGATTCAGAAATTAAATCATTCCAGTTCTTTATTGAAAAAAGAGTGACAAATCCCCTGGGTGTACAGCAGGGAGGAGATACCACTTGAGTGAAGATATTTATTCTTTACCTGCTGAAGAATAGTCAATTTGAGATAATTTTAATATTCCATTTACATCTTTTAGAATTCCAGTGGAATCTTGATAAGCCCAGTCATGAAAGATTACAAGCAAAAATCTTAACATTTCCTACATTAACTGATTATTTTTGCAAATTTCCTTTTATAGATGTTCTTACATATATTTTAGTGAAGCAAAAAAGGAAAATTCCAGGCTTTTACGTGTTTATATCAGAATAAGCTATTTAATTTTTCAAGCATTCCCAACTAGCAAAAAAAAAGCTATCTGCTTTTCTTACAAATGTAGAGGATATTAAAGTAATTTATTTGAACTTTTCCTTGAAGAGATAGGTAGCAGAATACTCACACACTGTGTTAACACTTTTCCCTTGTCACCACTGGAGTATCCTGAAAGATACCTAGGTTCCAATGGGAGTTAGGACATCAGGAAAGAAATATTTTTCACCAAGTTTATGAAAAGCTATTGCTGAGGCCTAAAGAAAAAATATTTAATCAAAAATAATTAATCCTTGAAGTTCTAATCTGTTCCAGAATTTCCAGGTTCTTCAGCTTTTATGTGTTGAACTAAAACTCCCAAACTGCAGGGTAGGGTTTGGATGTAAGGCCAGTAAGAGGTTTATTTAAGGTAGAAGATACTAAAATATTAGATGCAAGCCCTCTCTCTGAATTATGGGAACATCTTACATTGGAGACCATGTTTTCCCACAGTTAAAATTGTTTAAATCCTTGAAGTTTGTTCAGATCTATCATTAGCAAACGAAACCATGTTATTGCAAAGGTTTATGAAATACCGTCTTTGGGTTTGCATCCCTTGTCCTTTTTTCCTTTGAAGAAAGCTCAGCTCTTGTGCTGTGTTCCCTAAGAATCATTCTATGAAGAATCTTCCCTCCATGTCATCAACAGAAGCCTCCAATGCTTCCACCCTACCCACTGCAATACTTCTGTCTCTGTTAAACTGATGAAGAGGTAGTCCATACCATGCCTAGCTGGTAGATGTGTGACTAGCCAGCTAATATGTCCATGCAGGACAGTCAGCTAGTTTCTGTCTCTCCAGATAGATCTGGCTAAATTTCGTCTATTTTTCCTCCTCAGTTAATAGAGCAATTTGGTTTCTCTCTTCTGACAGTCAGCAGTTCTGTTGCTGTTAGACGCATATATTACATTGGGGATCTCTATTCCTCTTCAAGCTTGGTTAAAATTAGTGAAAGGGCTGTGAGAAATTGTAACAAGAACTTCAAGATTTATAATGCTCCTGTAAAAGCCTTGTATGTTTAGGAAGCAAGGCTGAAAATGGCTTGTCAGTAATTGCTTTTAAATCAGCTTTGTGAAACTTGCTTATTGTGGAATGTAACAGAATGCTTCCACTTCTCTCTTTGAGGCTGGAGGTTATTTTTTAATGGATTTAGATTAGTTTCTAGATGAATTTACTGATAGTCTGTTTTTAAAAAATTGTTGGTGAAATCACTGTGCATTTTCAGGGAAAAAAAAAAAAAAAGAAAAAGAGTGTATTAGAACAGGTTTTGAAATCATGTGGAGACAAGTGGAAGGGGGGGGGAGGGTGTTTGTCCTGCCTGGAGAGCAGTGGAAGCTGCTGATCAGTTCAGCCTGCCCTGAGGGGATGTGTCATGGTTTGTCATGGAGGAACTGCTCAGCCTTTTGCTTGGCCCATTAGTTTAGCCACAAGTGGAGCATGTGGAACAATCCGTGTTCTGTGGGCTGAGTTATGAACTCAGGGTTTAGAAACTTGTAAGGCTTCTTCCTCTGAGGGAGAAGGGAAGTGAGATTTTCAAAGGTAGTAGCACAGTTTGTACTAAAAACCACAGTGTGCTAACCTGCTACCGAATAGCCAATGTCATAGCACCTTTGATCATGAGAAAGCATTACCTCATACCCTGCAGCATTTCCTGCAGTAATCTACAGGGGGTACTGCAGACTCTGAGATGACCCAACTGGCTGGTCTTTGCCAGAAGCACTCTGGGTTCTGTGCCAGATGTGTGGAAAATGAAGGCAGCTGGGGTCATCTTGGGCTGGAAGGCAGCATGACCCTACCTTCACTGCCATTTGTCTCCTGCATGGTTCCTGCCCATCTCCCTTGGCCAAGATTTTGAGCTCCGGGTTGAGTATTTTGGGCCTGGTTTTCTGAAGCCATAAGAACTTACTATGGCTCTATTAAATGAGCATGTTAGAGATCACACTGCTCAAAGCAGATATCCCACCTTTGGCAAGCTCTTCAGAAGATCTGTTGTTCAGAACTTCAGGTAACAAAGACAGTCTAAAGTTCACTTTGGGTAATCAAAAAATCTTTATTTTTTGTCATTGCAATGTACAGTTTGGATATGTGGTCCTGTGCTAGATGATGGTAAAATCCTCATAAACCCAATGTAAGGAAACACATAAACACAGTTTAAGATTCAGCACTTTTAAAGTGAAAACTTCAACTACAGAGGTAAAATGTACACTGTGAATTTGTTTAAGCCCAAATTTTGACTTACCTTATAACTATAAGATCACAATGTATATATTGTATTTCATGAAGAAAATACATACGGATTTTTTAATTCAATGAAGATATTTTATATGTAGTTATTACTCATGGAAAAATTTGTTAAATATATTTGAAAAGGTCTATTGCCAAATGTAATGTGACGAGTAATGTAGTATTTAAAATGAGCACAATATCAAATATATTATTCTGATAAAAAAATTAAAGGTACCAGACTAAAAACACCTTTGTGATGCATTGTATGAACACGTTGGTCCTTCACTGGGAACCTTTGTTTGCTCTTTCTTGGAAGACAGCAGTGAGACAAATAGGGTGAAATAATTTGCTAGCAACACTAGTACAAAAAAGGTTTCACAGAAGGAATGAAGGTTTCTTCATATGTGATTAGACTTGAGGTCAAATATTTTGTCATCTATGACTAGTGGTGACTGATCTTAGATGTTTCAGAACATCTGTAATAGGTAACAGACATTTTACATCCTGCATAGTTCTCCTAGTTTCTAGGAAGACAAGATTGACACAACTTTGATGAGGAAGTGTTTCCAGGGTCGGTTTTGTTTTGGTTTTGGGTTTTTATTGTGAGCTGTTAGCAAGATAGTCTTGCTACCTAGTCAGTGGTTTCTTTAAATAGTTATTTTTTGAGCTCAGCAATTCACAGTTTCTGCAGCAGCAGCTTACACATCAAAACCAGACCGACTATGCAAAAGTATTGCCTTTATAACTTCTTTATAATTTCTGAGTATCCCTAACTATTGGGAAAAGTTCATACATCATGGAGGACTGCAGATATTAGAAACTAATACTGCAATGCAAGCTTAAGGTACTCAAGATTTACAGTAACAGGTTCTGAGTAAGAGCTACAGGGTTTCACATATAGATCTGGATATTCCAGATTAAAATCTTCTATATTTCACCATATGTTACAGCACTTCCAGGCCAAGCCAATGAATCTTACTAGTTTTAGAGGTGGGATTTACATGTTCATCTGGTTTTAGCCATAAGGACTGCTGCATCAGAGATCATCTAGACTTCCTTTATGTTCAGTGGATTGAAATGGTCAAAGGCATGATTTTGTTTCATGTTATGGTAGGCAAGTATGCTAGGTGAGGCATACAGTAGAAGGGAACATTTCATTCCAATTACTCTAAGAAAGCCTTTGCAACTGTTGCTGTTGCAATTATATAAAATATAATGAAGTGCGAGAAATCCCAGCTTGGCAGAAATGAGCACTGCAGTACACTTCGGAGCCATGACCCATCCCAAATGCTCATTTACTTGGAAGTGCTTGAACCAATGAGGCCAGCTGTTGAGAGAGGCAGGATCTAATCTGCCTCAAGAACAATCCAGCCCATCCCCTAGGAACTGCGGATGAATACAATTTTTCTTTACTCTGGGACATTATTACGTTTTGTCCTTTTTCGTTAAGTCTAATTATTTGTAGATAGAAATGGAAATACCCATTTACTGCATCTACCTCAGACATGAGAAAAACTGTACTTACTGTGCACATGGCAACAAAATTCTTGTTGCTCAACCAGAAGCTTTATGAATTTCATATCCCATGTCTTAATATCTTGGTGAGCATATATATATATATATGTCTTTAAAATTTACAAAGTACAGTTTGATCTTGGCAGTACTTCAGCTATAGCAGCTGTATCATCTAATTTGCTAAGAACATGTTCTCGTAACTGCTGAGTCCCAAAATGCAGTTTTGACCAATGAAATCTTTTATTTGCCTCTCAGAGATTTCCCTCAAGCCTGATATTTGTAGCTGAACATTATAACTAATATGCCACATAATGTGCAACTGTGCTCATTTACAGAACAGTGAGAATTGTCTTTATGTTGAAAATTGCTCATTTTTCATGTAAGTATTTAACACTTCTTTAATTCATTAGAAAGTGCTTGGTGTATAATATTTCCAAGCATTTATGTTCCTGCTTAAATTTTAATTTGGCCTGTGGAAAATAGAACTCAAATGTAAAAGTCTGTGTTTGGAAAAATACTTGTGCTTCAGGAGTTCATATCAAAAGAGAAGTTAGGTGAGGCTGAGGAGAGTACCTTAAACTCCATGCGCTTAGGAGGCCAGGGAATCCCATACGACACACTGCTCTTCCCTGGTGTGTATGACCTTGAGTAGCTCAAAATATTTCATTTGTTCTCTTTTTCCATTGCTGTAAAACACAAGTATCCTGTTCCTCTTTATAGTCTTGTCACCATCCTTCATGTGACAGTGTAGTAGGGATCACAGTCTTCCAGTGTTTTCTGTGTCCAATCAGTTGTATTTTAGTAGCATCTGGTTTTGGTTTAATCTTTTCAATATTTTGTGGTTCCGCTTTTTGACATTTACTCTTTGCTCCTTTAAGTGATTGTCCTGGGTTCAGCAGTATCAGCCATTTTTTCTCCTTCTTAGTAGCTGGTGCAGCACTGAGTTTTTGACTTTCGGCCTGGGAACAGTGCTGATAACACCGATGTTTTTAGTTATTGCTCAAATGTTTAGTCTGACCAAGGACTTTCTGAATCTTGTGCTCTGCCAGGGGGGAGGGGAAGCCTGGAGGAGGTAGAGACAGGACATCTGATCCAAACTAACCAAAGAGGTATTCCATACCACAGCATGTCATGCCCAGGGAGGTAACTGGGAGTTACCTGGAAGGGCAAGATCACTGCTCAGTCAGGTTGGGTATCGGTCGGCAGGTGGTGAGTGGTTGTATTCTCTTCCCTTGTTATTTCCCTTATCATTAATATTATTGGTGGTAGCAGTAGTGGTTTGTGTTATACCTTAGTTACTGGACTGCTCTTGTCTCAGCCCATGGGAGTTACATCATTCTTTCAATTCTCCTCCTTATCCCTCCAGGAGTGGGGGAGGAAAGTGGGGTGGAGAGTGGGAAGTGAGTGAGGACTGTGTGGATGAGTTATGACTGAGCTCAAACCACGACAGTGGTGGATCTCCAATCAAAGTAACTGAAAAAGATCAGATCATATATTCTGCAAAGTACAGTTAAACAGATAAATTATCAATAGCAATATTTGTATGCATTTTTATGTATGAAAACTTATATCACTTTTATATTTAATTGTGCTTTATAAACAACGAGTATATTCTGGTAGGTTTGCACATTCTGTCATAAAGGGCATAAGTAAAACAACAAGTAGTCCAAAAACCTTTTGACTGCAGGCTAGTTAATGGATTTGACTCTTGGCTAGTGAATGGATTTCTGCTAATAAATTTATTTTCCCATGACCTTTGTCAAGCCGTTCAACTCTCTGTTCCTTAGCTTCTTCATTTATGCCACAGGAGAATGATACTGATGTAAAAGCGGTCAAGTGAGTAGTTTGAGGAATTTATAAAAGACAGAACTTCAATCCTTTCTCAAAGGGAGAATTTCCTTGCTTCCAGAAAGGATTAAATAAGATATATAAGAACTCCAGTGGTGTAATCCATTCACTTCAGTACGGAAAAAAACACAAGTTTTTGTGGGTTGAGTGTCTTCATAGCAAAAAGCATTGCTATGGGATTATTCTTGAGAACTGCAGTTCTAAAGATTTAATTTAAAATACTTACTGAGCCAGTCCTATTTGTAGCCCAATTACTCAGTTCCATCTCCCCCTGGTATATTATGTCTCATGACATACTTCTAGATGGAGAAAAGTCACTGACACAGTAAATTGTTTAAAAACCTGTATATCATGAGCAAGCCTTTCTAGCAAACAGAAAATAAGGTACTATATCAGGTTGCTATAAAACCATGTTGGTAGCAAAAGATGTAAGGCTACTTTGGGCTACGCTAGAACATGTGTAATCTCTTCTGAGGTGGTAGTTCTGTTTTTCAAAAGGAAATATTTCTCCTAGAAGTGAACTTGTGCTGAATTTGCCAGCATAATTTACTAATGCTTAGAGTTTCTTCCCTCTGAAGTGGACCTTACACTTTGGTTTGCAATTTATTTGGGGAAACTAAGCTGCCTGATAAAGCCACATCCGTTCATCAGAGACATCTCTCTGCTGCAGAGAGAAGTACCTACCCTACGGGAGGCTGTTAACTGCAGTAGTATCAACAGTGGTAAAGCCAAGCCCTGGCATGACCAAGAAAGATTTCTCAATATCAGAGCAAGAGGAAATAAAGATGAAATCACTCCCAAAGAGCCTAAAGTACTTTTACTGTCTGAAGTTTGCCTGTAACCACCCATGAATGTTCCACATGTCTGGTGATTTTGTCTCTTCTGGGTCAGATATCCACAACACAGATAACTCAGCAAGCCATCTAGGCTTCTCTTATGAAAACCCATAGAAAATTCTAAGGCACAATTTTAAATGTCTAAAATATGCCAACAGAATGTGCTTGCAAAATGCCTCTTTCTCTCCACTGCTCAGGCAAGTCCCACCCATTTTCATAAACCCTTTGTAATCAATGTCAGTGAAATCAAGCACCAGTCACCAGCACCTTCTTCTTCAGGGCACCCACTCAGCTCAGGCTTCTGTTGCCTGAATGGTGCTTCAGAGGTGTATCCTGCCTTCAAGTGAAGGCACAGTTCCAATATAACTCTAGTAGTAGTGACTGAAAGACAGCTTCTGACAACTTCTGAGGTGTATGATCCACCAGACATCTCAGGAGAGTTAGATGCATAATTCCTTTTTTGCCAAAAAACGTATGGCAGTGGGTGTCCACACATGAACAACAGGCAAAGAAACCATTAACAACTCACCATTAACTTAGCTGGGATGCAAAAACATATTTTTTGTAGTGCTATCCAAAATACATACAATTACTCTCTGGATCAAAGAGAGGATTTGACATTGCCTAGAATCTTATTTTATCCAGTTTATGAGAATTTGATTCCCTCTTGATACACTAACACTGTTTTATGTGAGTCCCAATAACCAGCATCTTCCACTGAGTCCATCCCTCTAATTGTCTTAACTGGGCATGTAAACACAGGAGGAATCATTCTCTTTTCAATAAATCAAATATTTTAACAATTTTATTTCTCAACTGTATTTCCATGTTTCCTCATCTACTCTTTTCCTAAGTAGCAATGAGCTTAAAAAAATAATATCCCACAGCAGTGCCTTGTCCCTGCCAACATAAACTCATTATACAGTGGCCAGAGGTTTGAATTAACAAGTACTGTTAGGAAATAGACGTATTGATTTAGTAACAATTATAATATAACTTATCTTTGTGCAGTAGATTTATCAGTGTCATGGCTAATTGCATTAAGCACATCAGCTGTCCAGAAATCTTGCTATAAGAAAGAGAAAAAAGACAAAAAACCCACTTGTCTGAGCAAACTCAATTCTGTAAATCAGAACCACTGTCCTCATTCTTATTTCTTCTTGTTTACAGTGTAAAAAGATTTTATTATTATAAGAAGGCTCTTAAAAGCCCAGCTTCTGCTAGGAGAGTTTATCCTTAGCACTACAAGTGGCTCTAAAAAACTTAATATAGATAAATCACCTTCATCAGGTTGTACCTCTATAAAACTCAAACCTTATCACTTGGTTCATATTTTACCTGTACTCTCAGGCTGTGGCACAGGTGAATGTGATGGATGTCCTGGTTGGGCATCAGAATAAATAAAATACATCCGACCCTGATGGTCTGGTGGCTCACTCTCTATTCCTACAGCCATGAGCTCTATTTTGTTGGGAATGTGCATGTAACCTGCCTGCCAAGTGTGAACACAAGCCTTAAGCAAGTTAAAATTTGCACCCCATCTAGTTTATTTGAATGAAGGTGTTTGTTAAAAAAAAAGCCGCAGATGGAGACACAGCCCATGTGAACCATCAAAGTGTGTTCAAGAGTATTCCTAGCTGAAGTGTATACAGACCTGACATGGGAATAGGATGTTTGTGTGGCTTGAGGTCACTGTTGTAATGCCCACAGTGCTGTCATTTGGCTCCATATAGCTCACTCAGGACAGATAAATTCACCTAAAATCCTATAAATCGTGTACAATTAGGCTTTATATCAGTTATGCAGGTGCTAAAATGACAGCCATCTAAGAGCAGCAGTGCTACACGGCTATCAATGCTCATCCTTTGGGTAACATGGACCTATGGCACACTTATTCTACAATGGAGTGAAAAACTATGGGAAAACTCAGTGTGATTAGAGCTAGCGATTCTGTGAGGTCTCTCTGGCACAAGCTGACTAAGAAAACCACAGAAAATCACAAGCACAGACATCACTTCCTACAAATGTTTTAAACAACTTGCATTGATCTGTCTGTATTGATTTACAGTGTATTTTCTTGTGTGTGGCTTCTTAAAAAGCAAAAAAAGCATGGCACTGTTGGAGCTACTTACCTTAAGAGCAAACCTATTATTTGAGATTCAGGCAAACTGAACTACAAAGTAAACCAAAATACTGCTTGAACCTAATATCAACAGCACAAAGCTTTAAGGATGAAACTGGGAAAAAAGTTCAGTGAATTCAAGACCTGCATTTTCAAGTCACCTGCAAGAGCACAACCCACCACGCTGCGGCAGTAATTCCCTGGTTTTGCTCTAAAAGCAAGTGATGCACTGACTGCGTTAGCCCTTTCAAACCCGGCTCTGTTGGGCCTCATCTCACTGAGCAGCGCTGGGGAAACAATGCTCACACGGACACAAACACACGCACTGTTTTATACAGACACACATATGTACAGATAAATTTATACATGTTACAGACAGATTCATATAGACACATGTATATACTATATAGATGTATATATTATACATACACATTCACACCGCAATCAGCCTTATTTTATTTTTATGGTGCCTAGGGCATACAACTTTTTCTATAAAGCAGACCATCAAATGAAGGTATGACTGCAGTGAAACCACCCAAAAGCTACAGTTAAATGCTCTCGAAAACATACAGAATTACAGTTAAGCACACAAGGAGAATAAGGGGCAATGACACAAGAAGCAAAAAGGTAAATCCAGGTTAGATATTAGGAAATGTATTTTCCTGCTGGACATGCTCAAACACTGGCCCAAGCTGCTCAAAGAGGTTGTAAAAAATTGACTGGATGAAGCCTTGAGCCATCTTAACAGGATTTGGATCTACTTTGACCAGAAGGCTAGTCCAGATGATCTGTTGAGCTTGCTTCAAAACTAAGTTATTCTGTAACCCTCTGGTTATATTGTGGATACTTCTATATGCATTTACAAGCCTTGGTGGTTGAAAGCATTATCTGTACTTATCCAAAGCAACTATTTGGAATCCTGGACCAGCCATGTTTGTAAAGACTCTGGTTTGTGTTCCAGTAATTGAAGGGATGTAAGAAATATGCAGAGATGTCAACATTTTGCTTTTCCCTTGGTGAATTTGGGAAATCTATTAAATCTTATGCATAGTTTTTAGATGTTTGATTAATCACTTCCCTCCCATCTAAATACAGCAGTTTTTCAGTTTGTTTATTTTATTTTCCCAGCCAAGGAAAATAACCAAGGAACAAGCAGCCAAGCAAAAGCCCCAAGTAGACAAACCAATACTGGCAAATACAGGCCCATTCCTACCTGGGAAGGCTGGAGGCTGCAGAATGCAACGTTCTTATGTAGTTGAAAAAATTATCTTTGTAATCTGACACAGCAGAGTTAAAAATTGCCTAGAAAATTGTCCTAGCAGGATCAATTCTTTATAGTTAGATCAAAATGAAGCTCTATAAAAGAAGTCACACCTCAAGTATAACTCAATATAAATGTTTTAAATCCCTGAACATGGAAACTTTTAAGTCTTAAAATACATCTAGTGTCACTCCTAAATCAAACACTCCAAGAACGCAACAGTTTGTTCTCAATCTACTTCACCTATTGTCATATTATTCTCTTTCTAGGAACATGACTACAAATCCTTTTTCTCTTGTTTTCTACCTTGCACCATTTTTTTTGTCAGTAAACCCTTGGTTATCAGGGTTTGATGTTGATTTTGATGTGGCTATCCCATCAAAGTGGTCAAGGCCAGGTTGGATAGGGCTTGGAGTAACCTCATTCTAGTTGAAGGTGTCCCTGCTAGTAGCAGGGGGGGTGGAACTAGACGTTCTTAAAGGTCACTTTGAACACAAACCATTCTATGATTTTGGGATAGCTGTGAGTCTGTCAGAGCTTGTTCAGGTTGGGAGAAGACAAGAGGGAGGGAAGCAGAGAACCTGATGAAGATTTACAGAAGATTTACAGTCTGATAACGAAAGGGAAGAGCAGTTATGGTAGGAGGCTTGCCAGGTTGGTCAAGAAAGCTTTAAACTAGATGTGCTGGGGGAGGGAAGCATCATTCCATCGCAACACTCCCAGTCAGTTGCCAGCACCTATAATGAATGCTTGGAGCAATATAGATATATTCCAGCTGCTCCAGCCAATGAGCCGCCTTCATCTGGAGCTCAGCTCAGATGCCTCTATACAAACATCTATAGCATGGGGAACAAACAAGAGGAATTAGAGATGTGTGCATACCTATGGGGTTATGATATCACTGGTATCACAGAAACATGGTGGGATGGCTCCTATGACTGGAGTGTTGGAGTGGAAGGTTACAGGCTCTTTAGAAAAGACAGACCCAGCAGACGGGGAGGAGGAGTTGTTAGGGATAGGCTGGAGAGTATGGAACTCTGTCTGGGGGCTGGTGAGCAGTCAACAGAGAGTTTGTGGGTCAGGGTTAAAGGAAGAACAGTGATGGGGGACATTACTGTGGGGATCTGTTACAGACTGCCTGATCAAGAGGAATCTGTGGATGAAGCACTCTATAGACAGATAGGAAAAGCCTCGTGCTTGAAGGCCCTTGTCCTCATGGGGGACTTCAGTCACCCTGATATCTGTTGGAGCGACGGTACGGCCTGGCACAAGCAATCCAGGAGGTTCCTCAATTGTGTGGAAGACAACTTCCTTCTACAAGCAATAGAGGAGCCGACAAGGAGAGGTGCCCTGCTTGACCTCGTGCTCAACAACAGGGAAGGGCTGGTTGGAAATGTGACGCTCCAGGGCAGCCTTGGTTGTAGCGATCATGAGATGGTCGAATTTGAGATCCTCAGGACAGTGAGAAGAGCATGCATCAAGTTCACTGCCCTGGACTTCAAGAGAGCAGACTTTGGCCTCTTCAGGAACCTGCTTAGTAAGGTTCCATGGAATATAGCCCTAGAAACCAGTAACGAGTGGTGTCCTTCAGGGATCACTGTTGGGACCAGTCTTATTCAACATCTTTGTCGCTGACATGGACAATGGAATTGAGTGTGCCCTCAGCAAGTTTGCAGATGACACCAAGCTGTGTGGTTCCGTCGATACACTGGAGGGAAGGAAAGCCATCCAGAGGGACCTCAACAGGCTTGTGAGGTGGGCTGATGACAACCTTATAAAGTTTAACCATGCCAAGTGCAAGGTCCTACACCTGGGTCAGGGCAATCCCAGGCACAGCTACAGGTTGGGCAGAGAAGAGATTCAGAGCAGCCCTGTGGAGAAGGACTTGGGGTTGTTGGTTGATGAGAAAATTAACATGAGCCAGCAGTGTGCACTCGCAGCCCAGAAAGCCAACCGTATTCTGGGCTGCATCAAAAGGAGCGTGACCAGCAGATCAAAGGAGATGATCCTGCCCCTCTACTCTGCTCTTGTACGACCTCACTTGGAGTATTGTGTGCAGTTCTGGTGCCCTCAACATAAAAAGGACATGGAACTGTTGGAACAAGGCCAGAGGAGGGACACGAGGATGATCAGGGGACTGGAGCACCTCCCACATGAAGACAGGCTGAGAAAGTTGGGGCTGTTCAGCCTGAAGAAGAGAAGGCTGTGTGGAGACCTCATAGCATCCTTCCAGTATCTGAAGGGGGCCTGCAAGGATGCTGGGGAGGGACTGTAGTGATAGAACAAAGGGCAATGGATTAAAACTTAAACAGGGGAAGTTTAGATTGGATATAAGGAAGAAATTCTTTACTGTAAATATAGTGAGGCACTGGAATGGATTTCCCAAGGAAGCTGTGAATGCTCCATCACTGGCGGTGTTTAAGGCCAGGTTGGACAGAGCCTTGGGTGATATGGTTTAGTGTGAGGTGTCCCTGACCATGTCAGGGGAGTTGGAACTTGATGATCTTAAGGTCCTTTCCAACCCTAACTATTCTATGATTCTATGAGTTGGATTTTTTTGTATTTTAATTGCCATGGATCAGTTTAATAGATCATAGGTAAATTAAATATATTTTGATTCTTTCTTTTCTTTGTGCCTGGAGTTGTACTAGATTCAATCATATCTGTGTAATAACAAAAATAAAAAATTATTTACTTGTACTGTATTTTCCTTACTCGAAAATGTTGAAGCCAGAGATTTCTGATAGATGCCTCTGAGTAAATGTCCTCTTTGGGCATGTATAAGCTCTGAAAATGGAGTAGTGAATTTGACCCAGCAGCCCTGGAGTTCAAACCAAGCTCAGGGACAGGACTCAGCCCTGGCTGCTGCCTCATGCAGGCAGGAAATCTGTGCTGCCCAAATGGGAGAACACCTGAGCTCCAGGGCCAGCATTCCTTTCCAGCTCTGCACAGACATGGCCGCTGATGCTCCTTACCCCACTCCTCAGCTGCTCTGGCCTTATAGTGATTGAGCCTGCAGAGACATATAAGAATATAACCTTCGGCTCTGTTTTGTTGGCTCTCCCATATTAGTCCTGGTTACTGTCTCCCAAATGCCTCTCATTTCAGAATGGTCTAAAGACTGTCTTTACCCTTAAAAAATAAAATATTCAGGCTACCTGCCCCACCATCTTGAAGCATCAAAGAAAGCCACTATCTACGTTTGTCAGCATGATGTCTGGTTTCTTCTTTTGGGGCTGTCATGACTCCAATCCTGGCAGGGTCATGGGAGTGGAACTACTTGCGTCTCTGGGGTTTATTCTGCAGAAAAGTGATTAGGTGACATGTCCTTGTGCCTATTCACTCCCTTCCTTTGTTTGTGAGCCTTGGCAGGCTGAGGAGTGATGTGACTAAATTGACCACAAGTTTTCTATGCCTAGAAGCTAAGCTGAAACTGCTAACTACCTGGAAAAACCACAGCCATTTACTGCTTATTACATTTTAACACTTTTTTATAGGTAATTTTCAATAAAGCCAGGCCTGCAATCTGCACACTGCAACTCAAAAAGCAAGAAGGATGTTTTAGAGTTTTAGTGATAATTCTTCAACCAAGTAGGTGGTTTTGGCGAACTGTGTGAGTTATCATTCCTCAGAGTTCTGTATCTAGCTGCAGATAGGATTTATGAAATTATCTGGGATCTAAGGAGGACTTGGTAGAACAGAGTAAACACATTTCCTTGTTTATGGTTGGGAAATGTTTTTACTGGAGTTTTGTGGAGAACAGATAGGCAATAATGTCTGAAAGGTCTGCACAACTGCTTCCCACGTCCTAAGTGAAGATGGTTGTGTGGAACAAATATATGATGAAGGACATGTTCTCCTACTGAAAAAAAAGGATCTAACCAGTTTGCTTGATTGACTTTTGACAAATAACCTTCTTTAATCTACATCAGGTAGATCAAGGCAAGAGTATCTTGTCACTGTATGTTCTGCACAAGACCAGTGCTCATAAAGGAAACATTAAATCACCCCCTGCAGCTATAAACAGCAAGGCTGTAACCCTTCTAACCAAGAGACAGAGCTGACTTGTGTGCATTTGGTGCTAGGACTTTATGATGAGCAAAATAAGGTTCATTAGAAGGCTTTCATTGTTAGTGTTTCATTGAAGAAAAGGTATTCTAGTTTTAAAGGAAACAGTAATCTCTACTTGTGGTTTAGCGTCAGGTATGGTGCTACCACCAGCTTCTACTGTCATTAGTCCCTATATGGCTTCCTGATTTCCAGCAACAAAAAGGACACCTTTTATGTTAGGAATGCATTGGGAAGGGGTCTGTGAGTCCTTACCTCCAAACAGGAGCAGTAGCAAAGAAGTCTATGCCTGTAGGAATCCACCCAGCACTGTCTGCCCAAGAGCTCCAGTTGCCCCTCCATGGACTGCTCCCAGGCAGTCCAGAAGCCCACACCAAACCTCTGTGCTCTGGACCTACTTACTGGATATAAAAACTAGTATTGCTTTCATTCACATTATCACTTACTGCACTTTAAAATAAAGTTCCTGGAATTTGACCTCAGAAAGCATCAAAATGACAGGCAAGAGACAGGGGTAACAACCTGACAGTGCTGTATAAGCACTCAGTCTACTTTTTCCCCTGAAAATAAATAAAGTCAGCTGAAATGGGAGACTGAAAGTTTCTTATCTCTCTTTTTCATCAGAAGATTTTTTTTTGTTGTTGTTTTCTCCTCATGACCAGCCCCATTTCCTTTTACTTCTGTATAAGGAAGTTCAGCATCTTTACTTTCTTATAAATAAATTTCTAACTACACTACTGAAATTCCTTATTGGCAAAAATTCTCCTTAGTCCTCCTTTTGTTGCTAATGTATTTCTGGAAACATTCCTTATTGTCTTTTATGGCAGTAGCCAGATTAAGTTCTAGCTGGGCTTTGGTCCTTCTAATTTTCTCCCTGCTTACCTCACAGCACAATTGTAGTCCTCCTGAGTTGCCCTCCCCTTCTTCCAAGGGTCATAAACTTTCCTTTTTATCCTGAGTTCCAGCAAAACTCTCTGTTCAGCCAAGCCACTGCTCTTACCTGCCAGCTCATCTTTTGGCACATGGGATGGCCTGTTCCTGTTCCTTTAGATTTTCCTTCTTGGAGCATGTCCAAACTTCCTGAACTCCTTTAGAGCTGACTCCCAAGGGACTCTGTCAATCAGTCTCCTAAAAAGGCCAAAAGTCTGCCCTCTGGAAGTCCAAGGTAGCACTTCTGCTGACCACTCTTGTTACTTCCCATTTCATAGAATAATAGAATTGGTTGGAAGGGACCTTAAATATCATCTAATTCTAACCCTCCACGACTTCAGGAGCTTTGCCCAAGATGGCTTCCAACTACTTCACCCACAAGTCCTTCTCTGTTCACAAGCAACAAGTTCAGCACCTCCCCTAGTTGACTTCTTCACCAGCAGTGTCAGGAAGTTCTCTTCCACACACTCCAGGAACCTCCTGGACTCTTTTCTCTCTGCTGTATTGCATTTCCAGGAGACATCTGTTCAAGTCCCCCAGGAGAACAAGGGCTAGTGATCGTGAGATTTCTCCCAGCTGCTTATAGAAGATATCGTCTGCCTCTTCATCGTGGTTGGTGGTCTATAACAGATTCCCACAATGATATGTGCCTTGTTGGCCTTCCCTCTGATTCTTACCCATAAACACCCAACCCTATCACCACCAACAATAAGCTCTAGACAATGAAGCCACTCTCTAACATACAAGGCTATGCCACCTATCTCTTTGCTTATCCCTTCTGAAGAGTTTATAGCCATCCATTGCAGCACTCCAGTTGTGCAAGTCATACCACCATGTTTCTGTGATGGCAACTAAGTCATAGTTTTTCCTGCTGCACAATCGCTTCCAACTCCTCATGTTTGTTGCTCATGCTACAGGCATTGGTGTTGATGGACTTCATTTGGGCTGTTGATCCCACAACCTTTTATGTGGGGATGAAGTTCTAATTCCTGCATGACCATTCTCAGCTGCTTCCATGATTTCTAACATATTAATAACCCTTGCACCATTGCTGCCCCATGAATCTCCATCCCCTACCTCCACTAAGACGGCAGACCAAAGTACTTTACTAGCACACTCTTCCCCCAACAATGATGTGCTGCCTCCAGGCATACCTCTTTCAAGCCTTGTTTTATCTCTTTCGCCCTTCAAACCTATTTTAAAGCTCTTTCAATGATCCCTGCTAACTCCTGTGTGAAGATCCTTTTCCCCTGTGAGACAGGTGTACCCTGTCTGTTCTTGTCTTCTAGACCTGAAATGTCATTAAGGCATTTGGCTCACAGGATCTTGGCACTCTTAAGCATGAACTGCTGCTGCTTCTCTGTAGATTTCATACATGGTCATGTGCTATTGTAAAAGTTGAAATTAGAAAAAACCACAGAATTCTAGTTGTTTGGTTGGTGGTTTTTTTTTCAGTCCATTACTATAAATCACAACTGAAGGGCCAGATTCCAAGAGCAAAATAAATCTCCAGTCAAAATAATTTATTTATTTCGGGGGTTTTTTGTGTGTTGTTGGAGATGTTATTAAAACTGGCTGAGACCCACGGAATATGAAATGCTGGAACTTGTCAGAAAAATCGCCACTAACTTCTTGAAACCAGCCACAGGTAATTTATTTTTGGTACTTCATAGGTTACACTTCGATCTCACTCTAAAGGAACTGCTAGAAGCATTATAACTGAAAAATCAAGTAGAAGCAGGTTTCTCCTGGTCCGAAACTCAAATCCTACAATTTCTTAAAATGCCTTAAGAAGTTTTCCCCAGTCAGCTCCCAGTGACATCTATAGCATCACTTTGCCATGCCCAAAGAAGTTCTGTAGATGACCCTCAAGATTATCAGTGTTCAGCGAAAAACACAGGGAGTTAACTCTTCCCAGCACAGGGCTAAAAGTGTATTTATGGATTAAACTACTTGTAGTGGTTTTCATGGAAAGTTTCAAATGCAGAAAGTTTTCAAAACAGAAAAAAAAAAGCAGGGATGGCTGACCTGCTAATATTTACAGTGAAAAGAGACCAAGGAGGAAATACATTTCAGTTCTTCAGCATCTCAAAGCAAACTGATTGCAGCAGACACCAGCCTGGCTGAATGCCCTGATTATGCCAGACCATGCTGGCTACCACAGCTATGGCAGTCATAGTCACCAAACTAAAGAGTAAAGCTGAACTTAGAGCCCCTGCAGGTTTAGGTACTGATGTATTTCACACCAGCTGCAAATCCCTTGATGCCACAATTAATTAGCTCAATATGAAGTTGCCACAGTGGACCCCCTGCATGCTGGAAAGCACTGTCAGGGTTTTACATGGAAAACTGCAGACTTAATGTTCCTGTGCGTGTTTCTTGTCGGTATGAGAGACACAATAGCTTGTTTTTCACTCCCGTGTTGTCTCTTATAAATTCACCATTGACAGTTTTATTTTGTGCTCTCTCATGTCTCTTACACGTGGAAGACTATAGGGTTGGAATAACACAAGCAACAACCATAAAAATAGGAATAAATAATGAAGTGCAACACTGTTACAGGTAAACCATCTGGCCAAAAAGGCTTCTTCAGTGTTTTTTCTGTTCTTGTTATTTTGATGCTCCCAGTTATTTGCTGGGGCTAGGATGAGGGAATCACTGGCAGCTGCACCAGCAATCCCTGTCAAGCCCTGGTCAAAGAAGTCATAAGCCAAAAAGAGGGAGGTTTGTTTTCTCTGCCTGGAATTTGTTTTCTATTCATATGTTTCCTTTGGCCTTTACAGGAGGAGACATGAATGTGAGTGTTTAAAGTAAAATATTGTTTTCTAGTGTTCCAGACCTCCTCTAGGATCTTTTACCAGTTCTTGCTCCACTCCAGATGAATATAAGCATTACCTTTTTTGTGAAATCTATAAGGATACCCACAAGTTCCTGCAGAGTTCAGTGAGAATGTGACTGGTAAAACAACAAAATTTACTAAAAAACCTGCTCCCATGGGGTCACGCTCCCACACATTCGTTATGTAGCATGTGGCTGATCAGCTTTGCCTTAAAATACTGTATTTTGGCAGAAAAAGACTTGCAAATATTCTCTTCCCAAAACCAGCCAGGAGGCATCCTGGTCTTTTAAAAGCCCTTAAACTCAGAAGTCCACCCCTCATCCTGAGAAGGGATCAGCTTTATAGATCTCTTGTCTCACTCTGCTTCTAAAACCTCAGATGCTGGTGGCTCTACAGTAACCATAACTCATAAACATGCTTTATTGTCTCTAAAGGTAGATTTTTCTTTCTCTTTTTTTAGTGATGTAAAGTTTTCTTGATATATTTTCTGGCCATACTGTTCCAGCACAGAGAGTTAGAACAGATTATTATCTTCCTCTTTGCCACAGCCTTCTATGTGTTTGAAGACTTTTGTCATTTCAGTCATTTCAGAATAAACAGCAATTCTTTCAATTATTTTCCATGAAAATAATGGTTTTTAACCTTTTCTGATTTGATACTTTTACTTCCGAAAATTTTATGTCCTCTACCAAACATGGCTGTCCAGCCAAGGTCCTACCAATACAAAACAAGCTGTAGTATGACTTTCCCTTACAAGCTCACTTTCATCTTATGTTGGTCTTTGTCTTGAGAGCGTGTCACAGGTGACTTTCATTTCATTCCTGATCTAGCATAACCTCTGGATCCCTTTTTTTGGCAGAATTCCTACCTAGCCTATTGCTTCCCAGCATGAATCTGCAGACATCTGTAGATTTCTGCTCACATTTGAATTGAATTATGTTCTATGAGGGGTATTCCCCAAATCGTTTCTGTAACTTGTACACATGATTTTGCATTTAGCCTGCCTTCCAGCAGCTCTGCAGTTCCTGACAACTCTGGGAAAGGGCAATTTGTAATTGAATGTTCTGCTTTTTTAAGAAGTTGTTGCCTAAGGACCTTCCTGAGTCTGAGCAAAGCTATTCTTTGATATAACACCATTGACTTCAGCTGGGGCCTGCTGTTCCTCATGTTGTCAGGCTCAGAGCTTGCTGCATATAAATCAGGTTTTGTGAGAGGTCTCACAATGCTGCTGCCTAGTCTGACTGAGGAACTCCTCTCTTCCCTTACAAGGCTGGGGTGAGCCACTGCTGCTAACTAATTTCATACATTGTCTTTCCCAATCTTCCTGCAGTTTTTGGGACAGAAGATCTTTTTGTACAGCAAGCAGATAAAAAAAAAGCAATTGCCTCTTTCACCATAGGGGAAAATGGATACAAGATAGTTTACTGATAAACTCATGATGAAAAGTAGACAGTGGCATCAATGTCAATGTAACATCTTCCTCCCTAGAGGTTGTGTGAGCTGTGCACATATTTATCTTGTTTTGTGCAGTATCCTCCCATCTCATCTGCTTTTCTTCAGGGTAACAGCTGTATTTTTCAGGATGGGCACCACTGTCTGGCCCCATCTAAAGTGATTAACACTTTGCAGTGGGCTGCAGAGCCTATTGTGTGCATTGCTCCATCTCTGCAGAGCTCTCTCTGAGCTTTTGTCTTTTGAATACGTTTTGTACTCTTCTGGAATATAACCTAGCCTTGCCTTGAAGCTGTATTTAGAGCCATTATTCCATCATGTTATATAGTATTTCTCTGTGCCCTCCATTCATCTTCAAGGGAACTAGCACAAGACACTTGTCTCTAACAATACCTTTCAATTGCTTTGCCCTTCTGTACACCCTGAATTTAGACCAGAAGCCCTATTAAGTTGTTACAGGTCTAGCCTGGTTAGCTTTTTACAAATCCAGATCATTTACTAGCCAAACAAACTATACAAGTATTATTACAGAAAATAAAAAGGTCATTTTAGGTATGAGATCACTCAAGAAGAGCTAAATATGGCACACTGATATATTTGTTGAGGAAAAATCTTTACAGCAAATCTGGTGTTTATTCCCCTATGACCCAAATCTGAGGATTTCTTATTCGTCAGGAGACTACGATCTATGTGAGAGTTGTCTGCACAAATTTCTGGATGATGTAAGGAACTCTTTTCCTCACATCCCCTCATATTCCAGGGTGTGAGTAGGAAATAGGTTTTATAGTTCACTCTTTCTGCTACCTGGTTGCACAGATGCTCTTTAACAGATTTATGCTGCTTGAATAGTTACCTTTCCCTAGCTGTAACGTAGAGCACTATATCAGAAGTCTTTTAGGACTTTCATCTTATTCTGATGGGAAGTGCCTATTTTATCAGTGTGGAGGCTGGCCTTGGTTTCTGTGACACTCTGCTTTAGCTTTTTGCCTTGGCAGGGCCACTCATAAAGCCATGTGTCATATTTGGTGTGTGTTTTGTGTGGTGCTGTCTGCTAGATAGGTGTTAATTCTACATGTTCTACATTTTTTCTCTGCTTATTTTTAGGAATTACAAGCAACTAAACTTCAAATGACTCCATGCTTGCAACAAACCCTTTGGTAAATATTCAGCTGTAAGATTATGTCTAAATTCTCCTTAGCTATTACCAGTAATAAGTTCTGGCTATAACATGCCATAACTATTAATCAATTATTTGTTTAAGGGACTTGATTAACAATTCCTCCAGTGAAGTAGCATATTAATCTTTTAGTTCAAGGGTTAATTTAATTTTCTTAGAAACAAACCAAGCAGCTAAAATGTTTGTGACGGATGCCAGACAAAGCTACAGAGAAGTACAATAATAGAGTTCTCTGGGTAACATGAGGGACTGTACTGTCATGCTTTACTACTCAGAAACATAGCTGAGAACTAGCAGGGATTGAAATGTCATGAACACAGATGTAAATGTCTATTCTCATGTAAAAGATGTATAATTTACAGAAGAGGAAAGCTGAGGCAACCATCTGTCCATTTTTTTCAACTCGTTCGTAACTTGGCTGACTTAAAAAAATCTTAGAAAAAGCTATTGGATACATGGAGCCAAAGAAAATGTAATTCTGCCATGAATGGATACTGTGTTTTGCTGACAGGGCTATAACCAGGAGATGATTAGGTTTTATTATGCTTGATCTTTAATACTAGTGAATGCAAACTCACTGAGACTCTAGACTAGTGCTTATGTGTGATATTTTAAAAGGAACTTTCCTTGCTGTAGGTGTAGCAATAGCAGCACCTGTGTATTATGTTAATGTTATTATGTTATATTAAGTTATATCAAGTGCATCATGTTATATTAAGTCTGTGCATTATGAAATGTCAGAAAATAGCATCCAATTTGAACATCCAATTTGTGCTTCCATATGCCCAGTTTATAATTTTTTGGTTTGCTGGTTTTCTACTCCACTCTTTGGTAACTCTTCTAGAACTGAGCACCCTTCTCTATAGTTGTTCTCCTAAGTCTAAGTTCAAAGATGCTGTGAAATTATGTCTCTTGGATTTGGAGTTATTTCCCCAGTACATTTTTGGCATCTGTGAAAACTACTTGGCTGTCTGGAAGAAGAAGATAATTCAAAAGCTGCCTAATTAGCTTATGCTCTGTTATACAGTGATCAATTTAAAATATTACTTTTTTAAGTTAATTGTGTAGTCCCTGTTTTATTGAAGAAAGGTACTGTGATACAGACAGACAAAATAATCTAAGAGCCCCAACACAACCATACAGTCTTCCATTGCATTCACTCAACTAGAAAATGTAATATGAGTTTTTTCCTTTAAAAAAACAATACCTTTTAAATGGTAGAAAATGGTAATAAAGATACCTGTGGAGAAAAGAGTTTATATGAAAAAAATAGCTACTAGGGAGAAATACTAAACAAGTGATCCTTGTACCATCACCCCAGGTGCTTAAGATTCTCAAACCTTGGTTTAGCAGTATCTTCCAGCACACTGCCATATTTCTCTAGGACAGAGGCTAACAAGACATTAGGGAATTTGTCTGCTGATAGCAGTCTCAGCCCTTCCAGCTCTTGTTACTTCTTGGGCAGTTGGATGCTTGTTTCTAGACAGTGCTACTCTCCAGGTAACTTAATCTGATTTTTTAGCATCAACAGACTATCTCCAGTATAGCAGTCTGCAGATACCTTAACCAGGAGAAGAAAAATGAAAAAACAATGGCTTTCTGTAGCTACATTAGCTTGAGCATTTGACATGGCAAAGATGGCATGTTCAGAAGTGTTTACCAAGGCAAAGACAACTTGGAAGTCATTTTTTATTAGAGCAGATAGATACAAACTAATTTCACTTTGATAGCATGGTATGACTATTGAAAAACAGCAATCATGTCACCAAAAGCAGTAAGAATAGTTTGAAAATAATTCATAGTATCAAAGTTATGAGTTAAAGTAAATGGTTATTTAAAAAAAAAATTAAAAAATCTCCAAAATCATCTTGTTTCATGATTAGAGGAACCTACTTTTGGCTGAAGACTATGGACACATAGAAACAGGTGGCTTATATAGAGGTACTAATATTAACTTGTTCTCAGCTTTCTGCCCTAGATTTTAATGAAAAAAAACCACTCAACTTGGTCTACAATTTCACACCAATTAATACTGAGAAATATAATAACAAGTTCAAGGAAAACTATATTCTCCTTTTCATGATCTCTACTGGCACAGATAATTAAGTAAATGTGTTCAGGGATAAGGCAGATCACATTAAGAAGACTCAGTTCAGTTCCTGTAGACAAGGGACATATGATATCTCTGTTTCTGTATCAAAGGCCAAAGTCCAGGTAGGAGCTACAGACAATCTGACAAAGCACTCGTTAGTCCCCAGTCATCTTAGGTCTCTGAGCATCCCATGTATCTAAGATTGTACAAACCTACTGCGCTACAAGCAGAGATACAGTCCTACAGCCAATGAGCTACTATGGACCCCCGAAATGCTTAACCAAAAATCCTAGTAAGTAAAACAACCAGGCAAGCACTGGGAAAAGTCAAGGCTCTTCTTATAGCTAGGGTAAATCTGTACGTGGTATATAGGAAATGTGGTTTAGGTTCCTCTTCTGTATAAGTGAATGCTTTCAACCATGTTTCCCACTCCTATACCTTAGGTATAATCTAAAATTTCAGGTAACTGGGATAAATCATAGAACTGTAGAATGATTTGGGTTGGCAAGATTCCAGTTCCAACCCCCTTCCACTAGAATAGATTGCTCAAAGCCCTGTCCAACCTGGCCTTGAACACTGCCAGGGATGTGGCAGCCACAGCTTCTCTGGGCAACCTGTTCCAGTGCCTCACCACCCTTACCCTTATATCTAATATAAATCTACCCTCTTTCAGTTTAAATCCGTTACCCATTGCCCTGTCACTACATGTCCTTGTAGAAAGTCCCTCTCCAGCTCTCTTATAGACACTCTTCAGGTATTGAAAGGGTGCTCTAAAGTCTTCCCTGAGCTTTCTCTTGTTCAGGCTGAACAAGCCCAACTCTCTGTCTTCATAGGAGAGGTGTTCCAGCCCCCCGGTCATCTTCCCAGCCCACCTCTCGAGTCAGTACAACAGGTCCATGTCCTTTTTATGTTGAGGACACCAGAGCTAGACACAGTACTGCAGGTGGAGTCTTACAAGAGCAGAGTAGAAGAGCAGGATCACCTCCTTCGCCTTGCTGGTCAGGCTCCTTTTGATGCAGCCCAGGATACAGTTGACTTTCTGGGCTGCAAGAGCACAGTGCTGGCTCATATTCAGTTCCTCATTGACTAACATCCCCAGGTCCTTCTCTGCAGGGCTGCTCTCCATCCATTCTCAACCCAACCTGTGTTTGTGCTTGGGATTGCCCTAACCCAGGTGTAGGACCTGGCGCTTGGCCTTGTTGAACTTCAGGAGGATGGCACAGATTTTCAAGCCTGTCAAGGTCCCTCTGGATGGCATCCCTTCTTCCCAGTGTCGGCCACATCACACAGCTTGCTGTCATCAACAAACTTGCTGAAAGTACACTCAGTCCCACTGTCCATGTCACTGACAAAGATGTTGAACAGCACCAGTCCCAGTACCAGCTCCTGAAGAACACCACTCATCACTGGTGTCAACTGGGACATCAAGCCATTGACAACAACTCTTACAGTGTGACCATCCATCCAATTCCCTATCCACCAAGCAGTTCAGCTGTCAAATCCATGCCTCTCCAATTTAGAGACAAGGAAGTCACGTGGGACAGTGTCAAATGCTTCACACAAGTCCAGGTAGAGGACTTCCTTTACCCACCAACGCTGTCACCACACTGTAGAAGACCACCAAATTTTTCAGGCGTGGTCTGCCCCTAGTGAACCTATGTTGGTTGTCACCAACCACCTCATTAATGAATCATTTCTATCATTTTTGTTTCACCCAATGTAGTTATCAGAGCACAAATCTACAGGGGCATTTAATTTCCACCTCCTTCTGAAATTAAATCTTCAGTAGCTTCAGAGGTTTCTCAGGAACAGTTCCATGAGTGCCTAATTCTCCCCAGGCTGACTGACCTGCAGACTAGAATACCACATATTCAGGGCTCCTAGATGTTGCTCATCTCTGCGTTGGAGATAAGGGTTAGCCCTTAATCTGTCTTGCCCATTCTTTACCCACATCCATAATAAAGTTCCTGCTTCAAAACCACAGTTTGTTCTGAGGAACAATTCATTCTTCAGTGCTTGTGAAGAACTCAGTTACTGTAATAATGGGTATAAAAGTGGACAGGCAGATATTATATAACCATCTACCCAACAGCACAGGGCACTGTGTACATGTTAAAAAGCACTTTAATTTATTTGAGGGTAAAAAAGGTTGAAACCATACCTATTGAAAATTCTATCACACATTCCTGAGAAAGAGAACTGTTTCAAAGAATCTGGTTTCACATTTGATTAGGTTAGGTTGACATGGTTTCTGGAAGTCGGAGAAAAACATATAGAGATCAGCTACATTGACAGATACTTAGAAAACTCTTGGAAGAAAGTTAGACTGACAAAACCAGCAGCAGGGTACTTGAAATCTCAAATGTGGTTTGTGAGGCGTTAGATTTCTCCTTACTGCAAACTTCAGTTAGCAATTTGAAAGGCTTAGAACAATGCCAAGAAAAAATTTACTGGGTTTTGCTGATCTTAACTGAATGAAAAAAGTTGAGGGGTGAGAGGGGGGAGTTTGCATGGATTAGGCTCAGAAACAATACATTTGCTTCTGAGACAATCTCTTTTCTTTTGAGTGATGGTATAGGATTCAATAAATTAAGCTGCAGATTGAGAATGTCTTTAGGTAAAGATAAACATGACATAACTTGTGCTTCACAGAGCTGCAAAATGAAGATCCAATAGAGTGACTAGATTTTTTGCATCAGAACAACAGGCAGCCAAGCAAGAATAATTAACCATGTATTCCTTCTTGTATCAGTGGTTAAGCCTGAAAAAATAAATTATAAAAAAATATCTCTGGAAAATGGTATGACACTGGTTTTGTTCCTCACCTCTTGTGGAGCACTTTAAAGGCCTTAATAAAAAAACAGACAAGCAATCTGCTCTGCAGGTTGACTGGTCTGGGCCTGGGTATGACACTATAATACCCCCAGCTATAAACATTTTCTCAAAGACAGTTGTGATCAGGAGACTTGCCTACTAGAAAATGTGCCTTCTGTCTGCTTATCTCAATGCCAGTGGGTGAAGAATTGAGGGTCTGAATTGTAAGTCTTAAATCTACAATGGGAGTAAGACTTGAACAAGTTAACTCAGCTTTTCTTCTACCTTATACTTTATGATTTACTTCAGGCTATCAAGGAAGACTGCACAAAAAAGTGATTTGGTCTCATGGGTCCTTATATACTATTGCTTACCCACACCTACAGCAATTTGGCATACCATGATTGGATACTTGTCTTGAAGACCCTTAGTGACTAACATATAATTGGTTAAGCACAGGTGTGAGAACTTGACCTCAAAAGCTTGCCAACAGTCCACAGTTCTCATCACTCAGTGAATTTCAGCTTCTTCTTATCTTGCTTGCTTAAGCTTCCTCAGGCCTCCCATGGCCTTGCTGTATCTTTCAGAGTTATTCAGAGTTCATGTACCAAATATTCATTCTCCTGTGAGAACACTGTCACCACACACATCTTTACTCACCTAAGACAGAAACACCTTAACCTAAAGTTAAATCAAATTGTTAAAGTACTTAAATGTTCTAATATCTTATTGTCCTGGGTTCACTTATGAATCAATAAAATCAAGGGATATAAAAAAGCATAAGTAGTTTTTCAATTTCCATGCAGAAAAAAAATCAGGAAAAGGCAAAAAAGAGCACACAGCTGAATAAGTCACATGTGCCTCAATGTGATAAATCCTGATAAACCATGTCTTGTTGTCTTTTGTTAAACAGTGCTCGTCTCTATCACACTACTGCAGATGAATGAGGGTGAGTGTATATAAGGATAATGTAGGCACCTCACAACCTTCATTGTAGGATTTTTGGGAGTCCATAAATCTTAACATATTGTTCCCCTGTGGGTGGAAGAGACAAACATTTTAAAGGGTAAAACTCGCTTGTAAAAGTATTATTCATTGCTCCTTAGCTTATTTTATTTGGCTACTATAAATTTTTACTGGGCAAAAGCCTCTAAGTTACTGCCAAGTGAGCAAAGTGGGTGCCCTATTGATGCCTCAGAAAGCTCATCCTCTGGCTGACAGTGATGCACAGAGGCACAGTCAGGCAGCAAAACAGGAATGGGGGAAACATGGTATTTAATGAGCTACAAATCTGGTTTGATTTCCATATTCTTCTTCTTATGTTTCATGTGATATAATGTGATGATTTCAAGCATTTTTTCTTAGCCTTCAAATAATATGTCCTCTGGAAGTAAAAAAGAACACCTCTAACAAACTGAAATTCACTGGAAATGTTCTCACAGCAGCCCCGTGGAGAAGGACTTGGGGGTGTTGGTCAATGAGAAAATGAACATGAGCCAGCTGCAGTGTGCGCTCACAGCCCAGAAAGCCAACCGTATCCTGGGCTGCATCAAAAGAAGCGTGACCAGCAGGTCAAAGGAGGTGATCCTGCCCCTCTACTCTGCTCTTGTACGACCTCACTTGGAGTATTGTGTGCAGTTCTGGTGCCCTCAACATAAAAAGGACATGGAACTGTTGGAACAAGTCCAGAGGAGGCCACGAGGATGATCAGGGGACTGGAGCACCTCCCGTATGAAGACAGGCTGAGAAAGTTGGGTCTGTTCAGCCTGGAGAAGAGAAGGCTGAGTGGAGACCTCATAGCAGCCTTCCAGTATCTGAAAGGGGGTCTACAAGGGTGCAGGAGAGGGACTTTTCATCAGGGACTGTAGTAATAGAACAAGGGGTAATGGGTTAAAACTTAAACAGGGAAAGTTTAGGTTAGGTATATGGAAGAAGTTCTTTACTGTAAGGGTGGTGAGGCGATGGAATGGATTGCCCAAGGAAGTGTTAAATGCTCTATCTCTGTCAGTGTTCAAGTCCAGGTTGGACAGAACCTTGGGTGACATGGTTCAGTGTGAGGTGTCCCTGCCCATGGCAAGGGGGTTGGAACTTGATGATCTTGAGGTCCTTTCCAACCCAAACCATTCTATGATTCTATGATTCTATGTTGTTATCAGAGCACCTTGGCTTTGTCACTACATGCAGGTGGCCATTTCCTTACCTGCTGAAATTTGCAAGAGCTGCCCTTGTGTACACAGCTGAGAGTGTGCACACATTGGTTTGAGCAATATTTGATGAAGTATAGCCTGCTGCCCTCCATGAACTGCTGGAATTGCTTTGATTAGTATCTCTTTCACACAAGATGACTTCTGGGAATGCTGCCTCAGTGGCATAATGCCTTTCCTATAGCAAGTTACCTCGATGTACAGCTTAACACTTCAAACAGATCGTTGACTGTAAGTTATAGCTGCAGCCTATGCCAGAGATATAGATGAACAAATGGAAAGTTGAAAGTTTCACAGTTTATTCAATTTAAGGGGTTACATTTTTGCAGGGTCCCCCATATTTGCCTCACCATATCAATGTCATATGGCTCACTAGGCAGAGACAATAATATGGTCTTGCTGGCAAATCAGTCACGTAAGCAACACCACGTTACTTGTCTCACTGAGGGCAAGTCATTTTATAGCACCTGGGCAAAGCATCTTGTTACGTTTGATTCCTTGAACAAAAATGCCTAAAGACTCTTCTATTTCATGTTCAGTATTTCAAGTTTCGTGGGTTTTGGAGAACAGTTTCATAAGAAGACTCTAAACTAGTTGAAGGTTTCAGACTGAACTACCTGAGAGTTTTTAAAGCCATAACCCCAAGGAGATGTTGAAGCTGCCAGTACTCAGTCAGCCCTGTAACAGAAGCAGTGACTTTCACCCTAAGCACAGTTTGGAAGCAGTTATTGTGGCTTGGGATCATTATGTTAATTTTCTGAGTGCTTGGGCAGGCATGATGATTTGCTGTGAAGTGATAGGCAAAGGTGAGACAGTTTGTTATCTTTATTCATCTCCTTGGCACAGAAGCAGAGAAAACTCTTGGTAAAAGCAATACCCACAAATGGCTTTACAGCATGCCACCAAAAAGTTAGCAAAAGAAGCTCTAGCCTCTAGCTGCTTGTTCCTCCTTCTGTACACCCTCAGATTGTCCCACTCTTAGATTTTTCCTAGTGTATTTTATTAGGAAGTAATCTCAATCACAAAAACAGATGTTTGGGGATTCTTTTTTTCAGCCAAGTGCAAAGTAAAAGGAGAATCCAGTCCATAAAATACAATGACACAATAAATGTCATGATTGCTCTAAATTAGAAATTAATAAGGGGAACAAGGCAGCATGTACAAAAATGTGCTGGCAGGGCTGAGTACAACCTACGCCCAGTTTTCAAATATGCAAGGGATAGAAGAAGTCCTAATCGCAGAATCCCAGAATCCCAAGGGTGTTTGTCAGAAAAAGGCAATAATGGGTAACGTAAAAAATAAACAAACAGTGAAAACACTCAGTAGTTTATCTTACTCTGATCCTGGGAAGAAGTGGTTGTAAAGCATTCTAGATAAGGTACTTTCACTTACTGAGGACGACAGTGGGCAATATCTATTAAAATAGCATTAAAATGGTTACGTGTGTATATTCTTTGGTCTCCACTACGCCAAATGGCAGATTATTCTAGATCCTCATTGGTCATATGATCAGAAATATTATTTTAATTTAAAGACTATAGTTCTTTCTGGTGAATGTATACCTGTGTTCTTGTGCCAGTGCTGTCATTTAGCTTCTGTTTTCCCCAAGCTGTACTTGTAAAAGCAATTCCCTCAATAAATAAAGGCAGTTCCCTTTGTTTAACTGTGTTAAAAAACTAATCCCTTCTACTTCCTGATCAATGAGAGTCTCTGTTCCCTAGGTCAGCTTCATAATGCTTTCCAGTCATGATGAAAATTCAGCTTTCATCCCAGGTAACTGCAGTGTCGTGTACACTGGCACACACATTTCAACTGTTATTTGTACTCTTTAATATGCACTAGAATACCCTTGCTTTCTATGCCATCAAAGCACATTAATGAATTAGTAAAATGTGGCTGTGTAATGTTCTTAAGTCCTTCCTCTTCCAATCAATATGCTTCCAGTATCCAGCAAATTTTTGCACGCTTAACTTTTCCATACCAAATTATGTATTTTTCTGCTGGGAAACTTTCTTCTTGTCCTCAAGATATTACTTTATATATTTATCTTCCCGTATTTTGACAAATCAGTCAGGACATTGATAAAAAAATTCTAAAATAGCTCCTTCAAGAATTTCACCATTAGTCCTCCTTAATCTTAACTTTCTGTTTGATACCCTAGTCAATAAAGTCTCTGCTTCAGTCAGTTCTCATTTATTTCCTAATCTGTGCTCTGATCTCCATCTTTTCCAGATTAGAGGCTGTGTTTGTGGAACTGTATCATCTTGACTCTGGATAACATTACCAGACTAGTTGATTTTGATCCAGAGGAGATTACAATGGTCTTCTTTCCAATATCTCCTTTGAACTGCTGACAGAGATAATAAAAAAACTCAAAGTGAGATCTAGCTGAAATTTTCCTACTTCAAGTATTTTATTTAAGTCGCTGTGAAACTATAACTTGTGTTCTTTTAGCCCATGAGAGTAAATCAGCCAGGATTCCTCCAGAACATAAAATCACAGAATGGTTTGTGTTGGAAGGGACCTTAAAGATCATCTAGTTCCAACCCCCTGCCATGGGCAGGGCCACCTTCCACTGGACAAGGTTGCTCAAACCTGACTGGATCAGGAAATTTTTGAGACATAAAAACTAACAAAGTGTGATTTGATAAGAAATATATTGTTCATGTATGATCACAGGCATTAATCTATCTTTTCCAGAAGTACATGTGTCCATATCTGTTTAATTAAACACAAGAAGGCACAGTGTGATTTTAGGAAAAAAAAATCAATACCAAACCATTTTCTGAAAAGAAAACAGCACTAATTCTCCTCCTTACAGTGGACACAGGCCTGTGCAGTATAATTTAATTTATGAAAATCCAGTGACAAGATTACTTGAGGAATACTTCACCAACCAACTGCTCTTCACAGTTAACCAGCCTCAACTGAACTGCAGAACTTTTAAAATACCTGTCTGAAAGCCTATAAATGAAGAGAACCAGTACAGACTGTCTTTGATCCAGTTTTTAAAATATTATACTACATGAGCTCTGTAGTTCACACACTCTGAGACTATGAGTAAATATATCCTTTGTTAAGCATTTGCCTTGGGAAGGCCAAGGCCAGAATGAAGCTCCTGCCCGGTGGCAGGAGGTGTTGAGAAACACACCACCCTCTGTGGGAAGGCTTCAGACTTGATGAGACACAATGAGGGAGTATCATTTGAATTATTTATAAGAGCACTGTATAGAGCATTGTTGTCACTCGACCAAGCACCTTACACCTCTGAAATGGTATTATTTAAGCCCTGGCATAATTTTCTCACTGAGGGTTTCCCATAGATGCACCTTGTTTCTCTGCTGGAGCCAGAGTGCGAAGGTGAGTACCTTGCAGGGTGGGAAAGGGCACAGCTTTCACCTGCTGCTCAGCTCAGTTCGCCAAAGTGCAGGCTGAGAGGAGCCATTTGGAGCTGTTGCTGGCCAGGAAGGTGCCTGTGTTGCCCCAACAAGGCTGCTGAGAGCCCTGAGCACAATCCATGCTGCAGGAGAGGGATGGTTAAACATAGATGACCCTGTGAGCAGGGGGCTGGAGGGAGGCTGTCCTCCCACACTGAAAAACTTGGGAAAAGGTCCTTTTACTTGGTTTTGCTCCTACTCCTTCAGCCCTGAGCCAGGTCTAGCTGAGGACTGTCTCCAAACATTTCTCTGCATTGCTTTGTTCCACATCTGCTGTGCAGAAATTATGATGTGGGTATGCTCTACTCTCATAACAAATACCATGTCCCTTGTGCTCTTATAAAACTGTTCTCTTTAAGTCTAGAATCTTCAGTTACAGAGCCACATTGTCTTTAAAGTCCCTTTTACCAGGCAATAAAATAAAAAATTTATTAAGAAACTGCATACACAGATTTATTCAAGTGACCAAAGCGCACAGTACATTTCACAAGGAAAATATGGAACACAGTGACCTGAAAAGCTTTGTGCTGGTAGCCAGCAGATCCTCATGGCAAAACATCAGACAGAGTGGGTGTTGTTTTTTCCCCTCTGTACTGTTAATAGTTTATTACTTTTTACCATTCCTCTCCCAAGCAATATCAGAAAGAGAAAATGATGAGTCTCAGCAATTTTGAAGTGGCATCAAATTGCTATTTCTGTTACAATGGTTTCTATTAATCCTCTTTTCTGATTTTTTTTATATATTTCAATTCGTGTTCAAGTCATGCTCATGTGAACAGTGTTTGTTCAGAGGTTAGGGAAAGTGCTGAGCAATGATCTGTGCATAACTGCACAACCCTTCAAAGGCACTGCTCTCCCTTGCCACCCATCCCCACCCAAAAGTAAGCCACGGGAAGGAAAGCTGCAATGTGCTGTGGAATGTACTCACTTGTTAAGCTGTAATACTTCAGGGACAAAACTGAAATCAGCTGCCACCCCCTTTCCCATCACAACAAGGCTGGCAGGAAGTTTTGCTGGGTCTTATTGCTATTTTTTTGGGAGATGGTAGTGTGTGGTGAGAGGGTTTCTTACCCTCTTCATCTCTTGTACAACTGTATTGTCTACACCACACCTTAACCCTGAAGAATTAATCTGCTGCTTTGCAGAGGATGTTCAGGAAATAAAGTTGGCAAAGAGTAAATGTCAAATGAATTCATCCCACCTACTTACCCAAGCAAGGTCAGAGAAGGATGAGAAAGCAATTAATTTATATGGCCTCAGAAAACTGAGCTGCCACTATAAATCATTAGTTTAATGTGTTATTTTTAATTATATTACTATAAACAACTATATTATGAAAGGTGGTTGTAAATGCAAAGTCAAGGTACCCAAAGAGTCGAGTACCTTGATGCATTACAAGCAGAGTTCAGTGCCTGCGTTTTGACAGAAGTCCCTCAGTTTCCACAGGAACCTAAGATCCATTCCTTGTCTCTTTCCCAGCTGCCTCTCCAACTGCATTATCAATGGAAAGTACACCATTTTGAAAGCTATTTTTTCATTTGAGCCCTGCTGTCCTTTAACTGCACATTACTTACATACTGCTATTACATCTGTGTAATTCCATAACTATACTGCAATGTGAATTCATTCCTGAGGGCTGGCTGACTGATTCCCAGGAAGAATTTGTGGGTTTCTCCATACATAAGACATGGCACTACTACACAGGCCTTTTGCAAGATCTTTCAAGCCTTCCTCCTGTGCCTCACTTACCAATTTGTGTGCCCACCATGCTCCTTTTGGTGTCATATCACAGTGACCCTGCTGGGTTCAGGAAAGCTCTGCCATTTGAGGTGACACACCTCAGGCTGCATCCAGAGTGGTCTTGCTACGTGAGACACTGCACACAGCTTCTATCCTCATGTTCCCCCTTCTTCTGGCAAAATGTGGTTTCCAGAGATGTGTGCAGCATCCTGACCTCTCACAAGATAAGACTGAAGAATTCACTGTTTATCTAGTTATCACCTCAAAAGGGGATGAAAAGGCAATGGCTCCCGTATTTTTGGAAAGAACACCAGCTTTATATTTTTTTGGTAAAGACTTAATGTCAGTCTTGACTCATCACCTCCTGGCTACTTCCATGTATTTTTGTTTTTCCACTGCATTTTATGTAGCTATCAGATTTGTCAGCCTAATGACCTTATTTCTAAGCCTAATTTCTAAATGACTAAGTAGACGGTACTGCACAGATAATTAACTGTGTCTATAACACAGGATTCATGGTGAATTGAGATATACCTAACCTCTGAATTACGTTTTAAAAAACTTTTAAGTAGTTAAAAATGTTTACAAATGAAACAATCTTATAAAGATTTGGAAGGAGAAACTTTGTTGGGCTTTTCTGGTTATTTAGTTGGTTTTGGGTTGGATTTTTCCTGTCTTTTGGATAGTTTCAGTTGAAACAGAGAAGTACCATAATTTCATTTACATTAAAGAAAAAAAAGACTCCAACAAAAGAGAAAATATTTTTTCATCATTTACCCTGGTGACATTTTTCAGCATCTCTTGAAGATCCTTGAAAAATCTTTGATGTTACCCAACACTGAGTTTAAGCACAACCAGCCTGTTCCTACTCACTCTGCACAGCAAAGGTCTTTGAAATAACTGCCCTTAGTTGAGGCATGCATTTATTTTGATGTCTCATAAATTTGCAAATCAGTGAGTCACTTCTCCACACATAAAAGGACTACAGATACACCATCATAATCTGAGATAAACCAGGTCTATCATCTCAGACTGTAAAAATGGCAAAGTAAAGAAGTGACATCACAGCTACACTAAATTTAAGATGACTGTGCTTTAACGTAATTTGGATATGTTAGATGCTATACCTAAGAAGTGAATAAGCTTTTTTGCTGACTTTCATCATTGCCAGTGTGCAGCAGGCCTTTGTGTTTCAGAACAACTTGGAGCTATTCTCTTTCCTCCTGTTCATGCCTCAACATTTGCTGGCTTCTGAACTCACCAGAATTCAGGAATTTTGGCACATCCATGTAAGCTTTAGAGGTTCAAGAGGGAGTCCTCTATATGAAAAAGGATAAGAATGATTCCCCCCAAATTCATTGTATATATGTACCAAGTCATATGCATAGGGAAAGAACAGCAGCACATATTGATACATGCAAATATTGAAAGCAGAAAGCACACAGGAAATAAATAGATAATCATGTTATTGCACTAGATAGATATCTGCTACTCAGCTGCCTGAAACATGATAGACTGGGACCTTCTAGCTGTAAATGACTAGGCCGCAGAACAGATAGCACTGGTATGCCATTGCCTAAACTGACCATCCAAAAAAACGCATTTCAGTGCAAGAGGTCAGATAAAATAACTGAAAACTAAGGTCACAGGTTATACCCCCGAGTTCTAAAAAAGACTTGGTTTTAGAAGTCAGAATTTGGGTAAAAGATGGTATGTGGTGTTAGTGAAACTCTCTCTGGATGGGATTGCAGTCAGACAGAAAGGTCACACAGCAGGGCTTCATGATGAAGTCTGACTCATCTCAAAACACACATTTGATATCTGCCATGTGTAATGTAAATTTATGTACTTCATTATTGCTGTAATTTTCTAATTACTTAGGAGTCTGAAAGAGGTAAAGGAGGAGGAGCTTTTGTAAGTACACTTCCTTTATAAACTTGTTAAACAAGCAAGAGAAATAAAATAAGCCATCTTGTTCTAATCTCCCTAAGCAAGGCAGCACATTCACGTTGGAAAACAAACAGAAAATTACTTCAAATTAATCACTTAAGAATCTCAGAGAACAAATCGGATTTCAACTGCAAAAGTATTTTTTTTCTAGCATTGCTTTAATTTGGAAGGCAAGAAGTAAATAAAGACAAGAGTATATGTTTGGAAATACCCCTTAATATCTCAGACTGAAGACATAGTAAGTCCATGAATACCTCAATACTCTTGTTGTACAGAGAAACTGTATATCTTATCTATAATCCATTACTTTTTTCTGTAAGTTAGAGTTTAAAAAGCAAATTTGTCTTTTTTTTTTCCTTTCCAGTAAGTGTAGAAAAACTATTCAAGCTGAAGAAGATCATACAGCCAAGTCCACATGCTTGACTGAATTCAGAGAAAGGCCATGAAACCAGAGCAAGGATTGAAGAATATAATATTTTTTGGCTTCTTGAAAAAAAGGTTAAGAAATGATTTGGATCCTACTCTGTAAGTAGAATCCATTTCCCAAGGATTACATAGGATTTTTCACCATAATTAACAGAGGCTTAACAAAATACTATTGTTAGTTGTTATAGATCAGAAATTCAGCCTAGAAATACAGAATAAGACAAGGATGATAAATTTTCCACCACTTACCCTTTGAAATAAGGTCAGATTTTTCTGGAATACTCTTTTTGTGGAAGAAGTTCTGTGTTTAATATGCATCCACACACGTATGTGTGAGCAGGTTACCCGAGATTAAATAATACTTGTTAAACTCTCTGCTAAAAATATGTTTCTAAGCTTTGGCCATTGATATAATAACTTACACGAGTTATTAGGATGCGGGGTTGGGAAAATTCCTTCCTCAGGTCTGAGATCTCAGGGTACTTTTGTTTTCCTCTGATTCATCTGTGATGAGCAAAGCACAGTTTACTTGTTGTTTAGATGTCCCAGATTAATAGCAACCTAAGCATTCATATTGTCAACCAGTAGCACCCACTTCTTCATCCTAGTGACTGCATTTTTTTCCTATGTAAGTCATTACAAAAGAGTATTTGTACAAAACTTAATGACTTAAAATTATATAGGTCATTGTAGAAGATGCAGTATTCCCTCATGGATGTAAACAGTGTGTAGTGAAACATTTCTATGTGTTGTACTGAACAAGTATCAGGCAGATTTGAGTAATAAGGGTAAGATATGCCTTATGGCATATTTTTAGGGGGCAGCATGACATTTATAGTTAAAAGAAGCCAGAACAAATATTTTTAAATTCAATGTACATTAAGGGAAAATATAAAAATAAATGAGGGCATAATGATGCACCATATGTTGCTGTTTTCATTGAATAAGCTACCTTGAAAAAGAATGGGAAAATTTACAGAACCAGCCATACACACCAGTGACATCTTAAAAGTAGGTGTAGCTAATTAATAACCACTGCTCTGCCTCAAAGTAGAGTATTTGTCATTGTGTCCTAGTGCCAGTAAATCAAGTTTAGGCATCACCTACTCATAACACACTATTACTCCCCCAAAATATATTTGCTATCCTGTCTAATCATTAGCTAAGAGTCCTTGTTATTCTGTAAAATATTTTATAAAATATAATAGAATGAACTAGAAATGATAGGGTACCTGAGAAAGTTTTAGAAACTTTTGTTACTCTGAGGGATGTGATTAATTTAAAGCACATAGTTTTAAAACAGACAAAGCATTTGCATATGGCCAAAACCAACATTGCACTTGTGAAGTTTTGTATTAACATAGACAAAATCTTTGTCTAGAGTCATCTAAACATTTAATAGGCTGAGCCCATCTGGCACAAATAGCACATTATGTAGCAAACACTGAAGATCTGAAAGGCAGCACAGCATCAGCTGTGAACAGGGGATGGTGTTGTGACTGAATCCACTGTCAGAATTTAGACTGAAAGAAGCCCCTGATGATGAACCTCTTATTTGAAATAATTCCTGTAGGTCCTTAACAGTAAAGTTTATGCCTGTGTCATGATCCTGTTCAGGCACAGCAAAACCTATGGATGGCACCTAGCTAATGGGTTAACACTCTGCTCATTCTTTTCTCTTGAGAGAACTGTTCATCAGCCATAAGGTGTCTACTACAGACACACCCTATGGGCAAACATTTTAGGTAAACTGAATTACCTTCAAGTTACACTGACTGACTCTATCTATCTATCTCCATCACCTACTGGGGGAGCTTAGACCCCTTGTTTATCTGCAGCCACCTACTTGCGTACACGCACATCTTGGTATTTTGATAACAAAATGAACCCCACCCATGCAGTTCAGTTAAAGCAGAACCAGAGTCTTATTATAACCTCAAGAGGCACTCAGAGAGGTTTGGATAAAATGTACAGTACAGAAGTTGTCTAAAGCCTTTAGATTTCTAAAGGGTTGAAGAGGATGCACAGGGTGTCAGACATGACAGGGAAGAATTAACGAGCTGGTGTGTGTGTTAAACTGTCAGCCTCCAAAAATGCAAAGCAAAAAAGCAGTTAACACTATCCAGCAGCTATTTGCAATGGATATAACCTGGGTTTAGATTGTTCATCAGGAGGAAAAGAAACTAAATTCTACCATAATTCAGCAGTTTGGGCTGGGCTGTATGTAGAGATGTATGTATGGTATCAGGCTGGTTTGTGAGCTGCTCAGGTCCTTTAATAACAAGACTGACAAATAAACCTCCTGCCTACTGTTGGGACATTTGACTTAGCTTTCCACAGTCTCAGCTTTTGATAATTCCATTATTTTAATTTCCTTCTGCATGACTTTCATCACTTCTACTCTGCGTAAGGATGACACCACTTATCTATCAGCTATTCATCTTATCACCATTACAGCAATTTAGAAACCTTTCTGTAGCACAGGGACAGCAGCTGCTCCCTGTAGTTTTTCCCCCTCTGCTACACTAGCCCAGAGTATTTCTTACAGTGTCCAGTACAGTTTAAGTAGACAACATCCTGTATTTATAAGAATTCACCTATTGACCATTGGTTCCACCCTGTGTTTGATTATTTATACAGAATGATAAATGACCCGTTTTACATGTGTGTTAGGTTGCTTGCCAGTCTCCCCCTCTGCTGTTTAGCTCCCATACTGAGAAAAGCTGTTAGTGGTAAATCATGGTATGTTTTCCTGGTGACTGCTAAGTGCTAACTACAAACACATGGCATTTTGCCCAGCATTTAAAGTATTTTGCTGCTGAGCCAGTCCATCAAGAGATCTTTGCCCTGCTCTACAGACATACCAGATAGAAGAGCACATAACTAATAGCAAACAACCTCTTTGGCTAGTGAGTAGCAAGATGGCCCTATACACCAGCCAGGAATCCCACCAGCCATTGTGGTGAATCTCAGGAACAGAGGTTGCATGCAGTCCCAGTGACTGCTTGGCTGTCCACCAGTAACACCAGTTCCCCATTCCCAGGGTGAGCTGTGCTGTCTACATCTCTTGGTTGTATGCAATAGCTCTTAGTCCCTGAAGGCTCTTTACAGTCCTACACAAGAGGCACAGCTCTTGCAAGCTGCCCAACTGCAAAATACTTGAGTTCTTCCTACATTTAGAATCATAGAATAGTTAGCGTTGGAAGGGACCTTAAGATAATCCAGTTCCAACCCCCCTGCCATGGGCAGGGACATCTCACACTAAACCATGACACCCAAGGCTCTGTCCAACCTGGCCTTGAACACCACCAAGGATAGAACATTCACAAACTATTATTAATAATTAATAACACTAATAACATTAAACTTAAATGATATCATTAATGATTTTAGTTTTACCAAGGCTGTAATCAATCAGTTATACAAACTTACATTTTTACCAGCCAAATGAATGGGTTTTTTTGCAGAGCTACAATAAAACAGATGGAGTGAGATGACTTTAATGTAGCTTTAATGTACCCATAGTTATAACTAACCTATTTTCCAGTGTTTGGAATCTTCTTAGCTGATATACATATTTTCCTTATTTTTGTGTTTAAAATATTGGGCAGGTTTTGAAACCACCTATACACCTTATTCTGGGCATCTATTACTATTGTCTATATGTTGTTGTTTTGGCAACAGGTGTACATGTATAGCCATCAGCACCAAACTTCCAAAAAGCTATGTGCCTGGGAGTTTCAGTGTCTCAAGTGCTAGAACTTTTTCCAGGGTTAAAATTCATTAAGGCTGCTACTAACTATTATTTAAAAAAACAGCCTTCAAACTAAACCAGGATGGTGTAACACTAGGTATTTTTTGTGATTTCAAGGGAAAAAGCAAGTAAAAAAATCTGATGAAAGATCTTCTGATTTTATGTTTATGAAAAAAGCCACTGTAGTTAGATACTGGTTACAGTGGAGGTACACAAGTCACTTTGAAGAGCAGTAGATTATCTTATATATTTTTCAGACTTGTGAACAAAACTATCCAGCTCAACCAAACTCATATTTCAATAGAAGTCAATGTATGTCGCCTCTAAGGAATTTGAAAGTAGAATAAGAATGATAACAATATCTCTTGTTCAGCAACATCGTTAAGCACAAACTTATTTCTCACCTAAGTCAACATGACTTAAATTCATCCTTAAGTGCTTGGCTGAATGGGAGCTTAAACATCTGCTTCTACAATTCTCATTCTTGTAGAGCAGTATTTATAGGGTCAGACCAGCTGAAATTATGTCAGCTCACCCTCAGTTCAGTACAATTCAAGAACAGATGTATGGGCTTGATAAGATCAGCACCCTTGCTTGTGAGCTGCACCTCTCCTGGGAAGCTGGCCAGGTTGATAGTCAAGGTGGACAAACTCTTGGGCTTCTCAGGGAAATTACAGTATTCCATGAAACTGAAGATTCACAGGTTTTCCCCAGGTGGTCATTTACACGGGCCAGAGGTAACAAGCAGTTTCAACACTAACATCTCTACTGGTGTATAAAGATCAATTTTGCTTTCCACTGGAAAATAATATGGTTGTCTACCCAAAAGCTACTTTAAAAATCAGAGTAATGTTGATGGTAGAGTGAACTGACAGCAAATTTTCAAAGCAAATTGCTGCAGCAGGCACAGTCAAAAAGTTTTTCCTCTGGAACTGCTTTTACTGCTACTCTTCTGAGACATCATTGGCCACTGTCAGAGACAGGATACAGGGCTGGCTGTATCTTTGACCCACTACAATTGTTATTGTGCCCTCACAACATCCTTCCACTGAGGACAGCAATGGGCAGATACACAATGACAGTCCCCAATGAAATGAAAGCTCCTAGACCATCTGTGTCTGGAACAGTTTCTGCTGTTTCTACAGAACTGTAGCCAACATTTGCAGCTGCTTTATAACTTCAGTAAACTTGCTGTTGCTATTCCATCACCCATGTCAGGTTCTCTTAAGAGAAAAGAAAGCTGAAACCAAAAGCAGAATTTTGAAAAGTCCTGAAACAGTAATTCAAGCACTTCTCCAAACCTACAAGCATGGACCACACACTAAGTCGATGTCAAACTCATTAACTTCTTGACATTTGTTTTTGTGGGTTTTTTTATTGGTACTTGTTAATATAACTTATAAAGATAACATAAAGGATGATTAGTTCAAGCCTCCTCTGTGATAGGACTGTTCCCAGGTTTTCACTGGCCCACAGTATCACATTGTCGGGAAATCACAGACATTCACTCTTTCCTTTCTGTTTCCTCTACCACACAAAATTAGTAGTGTGCTAATCCTGCAGCCTACAGGGTAGAGCAGAGGTTTGAGACACGTCCAAACAAACCAACTCATGTACTGGAAACACTATTCTTGTTATGGCAGCACCAAGCTGTCCCCAGTTTGACTTTCCAGTTTTCAGTGCAAAGCCTGCCAGCACAGTCCTCAGCAAAAAATTAAAAACACTTACCTGCCTCCTAAAAGTCTCAAACCATGTACAAGTACTTGAGGCAAACATTGCACACACTCTGAATACATTGCTTTGCAGAATTTAATAATCAGAGATAGAGTTGTAGGCACAGGCATTTAAAAATGGCAGCCTTTAATGTTGTCAGCTCAACAGTAGCTACACTGTGATTTCTCAGGAATGGCCTTAGAAATAGAAAGTGGGGCTTTTTTTCATTCTACCTATTACTGTAAATGGAAATCAGTGGCTGAGAAGAATATCCTTGCTTTACTTGTGACTTTTCAGAAGCAAATGTATTTTCATACTGAAGGTAAACTTTGTCATTAAAATCCCTTTTTAAAAGCATAAACAATAAACTGCAGTAAGCATTGGTTCTGGAAAGCTGCAAACACAGATTTCTCTTACAACTTTGCTACAAATATAAAAAATCTAACATAAGAACTTCCAGGTAACAACTATCTTTTTGACATATCTGTAAAAATTTAACTAAGGCCAGTTCTTTTGCAAATACTGCAAAGATGCAAATGTCCAAGTCAAGAGAAAGTTGTGTTTGGTAGTATAATAATCAACCAATCTTTTCCCTGTAGTCACTTTTTCTCACTTCAGTATTTTTTCCTGACAATGTCATGACCATTGCTATGTCTGTTTTGTTATTTCTTAATCATTACTTGGTCTTGTGTAGACAGATTGTTCTGTCGACCACCTACTTCTATCTTCTTTCTGCCTTGGCTTACAACCATTTTTGACTCAGAACACATTTACCCACTGACTACGCTTCTTCAAGATATTTCACTGGCATGTTTCATGAACTACATCTTAGAAGCAACGCACTTCCCCTAGAGGTGTGAGTAGAAGCACAATGCTTCACTACGTGATCATCTGCTTTCAGGGCAAAGCAAGTGACTGAACCACACAGACATGCAGAAATATTGCACTGTACATTTGAAAGAATCACAAAGCAAATAAAGCAAAACAAAAAAGAGAATGTAACTGAATGATTAAAAAATGTTATCTCCTAGTCAAGAAAGAAGACAAATACCTAATTTAGATGAGAAACAACTATATTTGGACTCAGTACTTTCCTGTAAGAGGAAACAAGAGTATAACGTAACTGCCCAGGACCTCAGTGAGATAAAGTCTATGACTCCCACAGATCCTCTCTCTCCCCCGCAAACTCTCAAGCTCCTTTCATCCAGGAATTCTTCTCCCTCCCTTTCCAGTTGCTTCCTATTTTCCTAGACTTGGTCCAGCTGCTGCAACCAGTGCCTGCTCCATCTACCACAGCAGACCTATGGCCCTTTTGCAGAATCAGTGTTCAGAGCAGCAGCAACACCTTGAAGAGACTTACAGGCATATGAGAGGGGTGGCTGAGTTTACTCACATTTTTCAAAGTAAGTGTGCAGGTCACAGAAGTGCTGGTCAGGATAATATTTAAAATATATCTCATTAAAGGAAAATTAGTACAACAGTTATCATAGAATCATCGAATAGAATCATAGAATAGTTAGGGTTGGAAAGGACCTTAAGATCATCTAGTTCAACATCCCTGCCATGGGCAGGGACACCTCACACTAAACCATGTCACCCAAGGCTTATAATGTGATTTATCTTCATGTGGCTCTGTGAAGCTGCCAACTGCTATGAAAATGGTATGTACTTTATTATCACCATGCTAGGAAAAATTCACCAAAGGTTGCATCCTTACACCACTGGAATGCAGGAGTCACAGACATGTTCAGAGACACTTCCTGTATGCTCATCAAGATAAAACAGCGCTGTGAGATATACACCATTCAAAATACCATGAATACCCTGAATCATATTCATAAAACAGAAGTACTGCTGCACAGCACTGCAGCAATTTTCTGAAGCTTTCTTAAACAGGGCTGGGGAACTTTGGCTAAGGCTCAGCCAAGGATGGGACCTATGTTGAAGGTCATGCTTAGTGAGAGACAAAGCCTGAGGCTCCAGCAATGGTGAGGTTGCCAAAAGAAAGGAGGGAGGGAGTCTGAACAGGAATATTTTGGGGGAACTTTTTTCAGGAGCAGTATTGCGGGTTACAAAGTAGTGCACATTTGAGACCAGGGGCCCTTAGCCCAGGATGCCCACCACTATAGTGTTGAACAAGTTGTCAGTGATGGTTTCTGTCTTTAGCCCACACCTTCCCCTGGAAACCCTGCTGCAGCCACACGCCAACTGCAACTATGGGCTTTGTCTCTGTAGCAGCTACCACCCTAACCCAACCCTATGCTCAAACATAATCCTGTTAGTGACTGAGCCTTACCCCAAGACCCTCAGTCAAGCTCCCAAGAGTGATTTCTTTTGAAGTCCACCCCCTCCTTTGGCAGCCCCATTGTGGTCCACACTCTACCTATAGCCCTATGCCCCTTCCACACTTCATTGGGGCAGGGATATGACTGTGGCCATGGGTGACCCATGCTGAGGCAAGGACATCCGTGAGCATCTGTGTCCATGGGCCATCCCCTGCAGAGCAGAGATTCCCATGAATCTGTATCCATTTAAAAACTTGCACCTTCTTACCAAGACATGTAGTCAGGTGGTTTGTCTCTAAAAAGCATAATACCTTGATGACAGCAATAAAATTACCCTTTTCTTGAGGTCAGCAGTTCCAGAACTTTATTTCTCAAGAGCAGATTGTTTCAGATCCCTTATCTGATGACACTTGCTAAAGGTGTCACCATGGCAACCTGACAAGGTCAGCATGACCGTTGCTAGGCAGCATAACACCCTGGCAGACTCCACTCTGGTCCCCAGTGCCTGCAAGGCCCCTGGACCTGTCACCCAGGATGCTCAGGTAGCTGCGTTGATGGTGCCTGTGCACGGAGCTTTTAGGAAATGAGAAGAGATTCTGGATGGTGAATTTTCAGATAATTACAGCACAGTCATGGCACGTTTATGAGCTCTGGAGGTGACAGCAGTGTGACATCGACCACTCAAGACGTGCAATAACCTGCTAAGGATGGGCTATGGGAGAAACCCTGGCCCCATTCCAAAACTGAATTTTCCCTTTTTTATTAACAGAGCATTATTAATATAGGCAGGAGTGAAATGGATTATAATAAGATCCTTCAGAAAATTGTGCAAGTAGATGGGAAATGAGTATTTGCATGTAATGACAGCTTAGGGTGCCTGTAATAGAAGCAGCTGCCTACAAAAGCTGGCAGACAGTGTAACTGAGCATTACCAGCTGTTTTTCTCCCTGTGAAAGGCTCCACATCATTATGTTTCATCCCACATGGCACTTTATAGGTGACACCTGTGACAGCAAGAGAGCACCAGAATCTTCCACCCAGGAGATTTATCCCTTTCCCACCACTTCCACCTCTAAGAGGCAATGCATGGCTTCTGCAGTTGCTGCCCTGAGGGAGTCACATATTTTGTTTTGGGTGGGTGGTTCAGGGCAAACCCCATCTTATACAGTCTTTTCCTGTAGAAATAAGTGGAACAAGGAAAAACTTTCTCCTCCACAAACCCACTCCTGATATATCAATATGTTCATGTTGTCTGCAATACCGTTGAAGAGCCTGTTCAGTCCTTAGTGTTCCTCACAATAGGGCAAGCATAGAAAGGACTGCAGAAAAAGAAACTAGTTTTCCATTGCCTGTCTGTAGTGGCTGGTGCCTGGATGATCTCTCTGACCCAGCTGAGAAAAAGTGTGCACAGGCACCTGTACCTCATAGGGCTGCAAAACCACAACTTCTCCTTTAAAGGTCCCTTCCAATCCAAACTATTCTGATTTTATGATTTCTGCCTTTCTGCCCTTTGTACTGCCATGTATTTTGCCTCTCCCAGAGAAATGAGTTATAACTGTAAGGCTCAAGATGTTCAGTTACTTTTGGATAGTGACAAATCAATAAAGAAAAAAATCCCAAAACAGAACACAGATTTTACCAAGTACTTGGTAAGGATGAAGATCAAAAATAACATAGTGTTAAAACCATTACTGCCTATTTTATAAACAAACTGGGGTAGAGATTCCCCTGTAGCCCATGGTGCAGACCATGGTGAGGCAGATTATGCCCATGTAGCCAATGGAGGTCCACAATATGGCAAATATCCACCTGCAGGCTCCTGGCAGGATCTGTGGCCCCATAGAGAGAGGAGCCCACGCTGGAGCAGGTTTGCTGCAGGACTTGTGACCCTGCAGGGAACCCCTGCTGGAGCAGCCTGCTCCTGAAAGACTGCACCCTATGGAAGGGACCCAAGCTAGAGCAGGGGAAAACTATAAGGAGTCCTCGCCTAAGGAGAAAGGAGCAGCAGAGACAAGGTGTGATGAATTGAGCACAACCCCATTCCCCATCCCCTGTATCATTTAGGGGAGGAGGTAGGGATTTCACTAGCAGAGTTAAGCCAACAAAGAAGGGAGGGGTGCGGTGAAGATGTTTTTAGATTTGGGTTTATTTTGCATTACCCTACTTTGATTTCATTGGTAAAAAATTAATTTCCCAAGTTGTGTCTGGTTTACCCTTGATGGTGATTACTCTCCCTGTTCTTATCTCGACCCATGAGCATTTCATCGTGTTTTACTCTCCTGCAGTGAGAAAGCAGTGGTGGGCATCTGGTGTCCAGCCAGGGTCAACCCACCACAGTTATCTACCTCTTTGCACTCAAACTTAGGGGGAGAGTTATCTCACAAACCAGCTGCAGGTAACAAAACTGCAGTGAAAATACTTTAAGTCTCTTTAAGGTTGAAAATGTTATTAAAAAGGAATAACCCTGGACTGATGGTCTGAACAACTTTCAGGCACTGAAGTTGCTGTTCCACATTGAAACAGACAGACAGCAGACATAAATTTCTGTTACCTTTGGCCTATGGTTTTCTCTGTAGATTGGATTATTTACTTTCAGTAATTGTTTGAACAACAAATGCTCTGTCTGGTATTACAGCTGAACATTGTAAGATTACTGCTGATGGCATTTAGCTGGATATGTAGTTAAAATATTCCTCTGGAAAATGAGTGTAGCTAATACATAAACATCATTAAAGTATTGTTATTTTGTAATATTATTTGGGTTTTCAGAATCTATTTCATATAGAAAACACACATTATCAGTATCAATTTCCTCTTGACTAATCAAAAGAGATAAAATACCTGGTTTTTGTTTTCCAGGCCTGCCTCAAATTAGGCTGATACTTAGAATCTCAGTAACTGGCATTTAGAATTAAATGACTTTAAGGACAGACTTCAATCTTGTATGGATTTATAGAGAATAATCAAGCA